>NC_084564.2:24030000-24147500 GCF_033978685.3 Nerophis lumbriciformis
TTGTGACCCTCTTTTTCCAGGTATGCCCCTGTAGGTATCATGTTCCTTGTTGCTGGCAAGATTGTGGAGATGGACGAAGTCGATAAGCTGTTTGCCAGCTTGGGGAAATACATCGCTTGCTGCATTGTCGGACACCTCGTCCACGGTGCCCTGGTATTGCCCGCCATCTACTTCGTCTTCACGAGGAAGAACCCATACAAGTTCTTGTGGGGGATATTCACAGCTCTGGCCACAGCTTTTGGAACGGCCTCCAGGTATTCAAAGTGCACACGCCCACTCCAGATTTCAGTGATGTAGAGGTTAAAGGGGAACTGCACTTTTTGGGAATTTTTGTTCACAATCATTATGAAAGACATGACGGATTGTCAGGTTCAAACACTGATGACATCTATTAAACAAACAAGAAGCAAGGAATCATGCAGAGACAGTTAAATTTTGCTCAATTGAGGGGAGACGTGTTTTGTACTCTAGTTACAAATCCAAACTACGTTCTAAAAGTCCAGCCCACGTGCTTCCTCTATTTATTTGGGAGGTCCCCTGGTTACATCACTGAAGCTGTCGCTGAGGGAAGGGGGTAATCTCGACAGCTCCAGTTAGACACAATATATGATTATACAAAAATGCAAATGTGCTGACAGTCGTGATATCGCCTTGTCTCTGCTCTGTCTGCGTCACGGATTCTGGAAACAAACACTGATACGAGACTGGCTTGCAATCTTTTGGATTGCCAGCTTTGCACAGACAAAGAAAAATACAATTTCAGCACAATTGATAATAACTATAGCAACGGCCCTTAAGCATAAGAGTTGTGTGATAATATATACACAATTATTCTAACACGGATGTATTTTTTTTAATGCATTGTAAATTGAATTAAATTAAATAAAGGTAAATAAAAGTCCGCTTTCAACTGAGCCTCTATTCCGCCCATAAAATCCAATAAATGACCATTCAAAAAGCGCCAACAATACTCCATTTACTTTTGGTGACTTGCATATTAACCAAGTATTAGTGATTTTGGTAATATACGCATTAATGCACACAAACTTTTATAGCAGCGACTTGATCACTACTGTGTGTCCCTGTGTTTACATCATCTAAGGTGTGCGCCTGCGCATTTGCGCACTGCTCAAGTGTCCAGTGCGCACAGCAAATATATGCCGCGCACCAAATCAAACCCATCTGAATTCTAAACAAAATAAACACATTTATTCTGTGTAATTTTGCAATGCAACTCTGAGTGACAGTGACTACAAGCGGCCCTAACGGTGTTCGTCAACACCGTTCAATTGAACACCGTTCAATTATTGTAACGTCTATCGAGATGCTTCGAGGACAGGAATTACCGGTATATCGATCGCTTTATTGAGCAAAACTGTTTATATTCGGCCATAACCACACCAAAAACATGAGTAAAAAACTTCTATCTCGAAAAACTAGTCATTTTCTGCCGTACAAACCAGGCCAAAACCAACTTGTCATCTGTCACCAAAACGCATAGCACCAAGCCACTGGTGCGTTTAAGGCCACACAAAAAGTCGGACAACTCAAACACCACACAAAGTTACATTATGACTCCTCAGTCATATGTGTGCTTATTCTACTGTCATTTATTATTAATGTTAATTTATTTATATTAATCATGGAATGCTGTTACTGGAGAAAGTTACAGGAATACACACTTCATCCTATGCTTACATTTCATTGTGCAACATGAGGATGTTTAAGGGAAACTAAATGTGATCTCTGAAAGGGGTACAAATGATTTCCAAAGCAGGACCCCCACCCAGACATATTGTACAATACTAATCCATAGTTTATGAAAAACAAGATTTTTTTATTTTCATTTCAAGTGTGCCAAATCACTAATATTACTAAATAATCTCATGAAAATGACTCCTCTCATTTGAGTGTTATTATAAAAGATTGGTCTGCTGTTTCCTCGCTTCCCTGCTCCTTGGAAGTTTATTCTGGATCATATATCATGCCTCTCACTTGGAAAGTAGATGCATGATATATAATCCAACAAGTTGGGACACTTTGGGACGCGGGACTGGCAAGAACGACAAGAAAAGACGCTTGTTAGAGGTAGAGATAGAGGATAGAGCCCAGAGGAACACCGCTACTGAATAGGTCTTTTTTAAAATATTACTGGACGACCAGTAAACCAGGGTGTTGTTGATTGACATTTTTGTTTTATTATCCGATTTCTCTCCCGTCCAACTCAGCTCAGCCACGCTGCCGCTGATGATGAAGTGCGTGGAGGAAAACAACGGCGTCTCCAAGCAAATCAGCCGCTTCATCCTCCCCATCGGCGCCACAGTCAACATGGACGGCGCCGCGCTGTTTCAGTGCGTGGCGGCTGTTTTCATTGCTCAGCTAAACGGCGTCTCCCTCAACTTCATCCAAGTCATTACCATCCTGTAAGTGTTGCAATGCATACACACACACACAAGGCCTGGTGATTACCTCATGAATTGTGTTTGCTTTGTTGATCTCATTCTTCTTCTTCCGCGCCATCAGCGTGACGGCAACGGCGTCAAGTGTTGGAGCTGCTGGCATACCCGCCGGTGGGGTGTTAACCCTCGCTATCATCCTGGAGGCTATCGGGTTGCCCACCAATGATCTCTCCCTTATCCTGGCTGTCGATTGGCTTGTGTGAGTATACGACTTGTGTATTGCAGCGCATCACAAGAATGAAGTGTCTTCACGATATGTGTTCAACACAACAGCGTTTCTTTACATCAGAAAACTGATAGGGTCTGAATGGGGTGTAACTGTATGTGTTGATAGGGTCTGATTGGGGTGTAACGGTATGCAATATTGTTAGGATCTGAATGGGGTGTAACAATACACGTTGATAGGGTCTGAATGGGGTGTAACGGTACGCAATATTGTTTTCCGTACAGTAAGGGAACAAACATATTTAGAAACAACATTTTCAAGCTTTGGCGTCTCCTTGGCAGTTTGGTTCGCTAAACTCTGGGCTGCACTGTATTTCTTTACAGAATCAATCAATCAATCAATCAATCTTTATTTATATAGCCCTAAATCACAAGTGTCTCAAAGGGCTGCACAAGCCACAACGACATCCTCGGTACAAAGCCCACATACGGGCAAGGAAAAACTCACCCCAGTGGGACGTCGATGTGAATGACTATGAGAAACCTTGGAGAGGACCGCATATGTGGGTAACCCCCCCCCCTCTAGGGGAGACCGAAAGCAATGGATGTCGAGTGGGTCTGACATAATATTGTGAGAGTCAGTCCATAGTGGATCCAACATAATAGTAAGAGTCCAGTCCATAGTGGGGCCAGCAGGACACCATCCCGAGCGGAGACGGGTCAGCAGCGTAGAGATGTTCCCAGCCGATGCACAGGCGAGCGGTCCACCCCGGGTCCCGACTCTGGACAGCCAGCACGTCATCCATGGCCACCGGACCTGTGCCCCCCCCCCCCCCCCCCTCAAGGAAAAGGGGAGCAGAGGAGAAAAGAAAAGAAACGGCAGATCAACTGGTCTAACAGGGGGGCTATTTAAAGGCTAGAGTCTACAAATGAGTTTTAAGATGGGACTTAAATGCTTCTACTGAGGTAGCATCTCTAATTGTTACCGGGAGGGCATTCCATAGTACTGGAGCCCGAATAGAAAACGCTCTATAGCCCGCAGACTTTTTTTGGGCTCTGGGAATCACTAATAAGCCGGAGTTCTTTGAACGCAGATTTCTTGCCGGGACATATGGTACAATGCAATCGACAAGATAGGACGGAGCTAGACCGTGTAGTATTTTATACGTAAGTAGTAAAACCTTAAAGTCACATCTTAAGTGCACAGGAAGCCAGTGCAGGTGAGCCAGTATAGGCGTAATATGATCAAACTTTCTTGTTCTTGTCAAAAGTCTAGCAGCCGCATTTTGTACCAACTGTAATTTTTTAATGCTAGACATAGGGAGACCCGAAAATAATACGTTACAGTAGTCGAGACGAGACGTAACGAACGCATGAATAAGGATCTCAGCGTCGCTAGTGGATAAAATAGAACGAATTTTTGCGATATTACGGAGATGAAAGAAGGCCGTTTTAGTAACACTCTTAATGTGTGATTCAAACGAGAGAGTTGGGTCGAAGATAATACCCAGATTCTTTACTGATTCGCCTTGTGTAATTGTTTGGTTGTCAAATGTTAAGGTGGTATTATTAAAGAAATGTCGGTGTTTAGCAGGACCGATAATCAGCATTTCCGTTTTCTTGGCGTTGAGTTGCAAGAAGTTAGCGGACATCCATTGTTTAATTTCATTAAGACACGCCTCCAGCTGACTACAATCCGGCGTGTTGGTCAGCTTTAGGGGCATGTAGAGTTGGGTGTCATCAGCATAACAATGAAAGCTAACACCGTATTTGCGTATGATGTCGCCTAGCGGCAGCATGTAAATACTAAAGAGTGCAGGGCCAAGAACCGAACCCTGAGGAACTCCGCACGTTACCTTAACATAGTCCGAGGTCACATTATTATGGGAGACGCATTGCATCCTGTCAGTAAGATAAGAGTTAAACCACGACAAAGCTAAGTCTGACATACCAATACGTGTTTTGATACGCTCTAATAAAATATTATGATCGACGGTATCGAAAGCAGCGCTAAGATCAAGAAGCAGCAACATAGATGACGCATCAGAATCCATCGTTAGCAGTAGATCATTAGTCATTTTTGCGAGGGCTGTCTCCGTAGAGTGATTTGCCCTGAAACCGGATTGAAAAGGTTCACAGAGATTGTTAGACACTAAGTGTTCATTTAGCTGCTGTGCGACAATTTTTTCGAGGATTTTCGAAATAAAGGGAAGGTGGGACACCGGTCGGTAGTTTACCATGAGGTCAGGATCGAGGTTAGGTCTTTTGAGCAGAGGATGAATAACCGCTTTCTTGAATGCTAGGGGAACAGTGCCAGAGGAAAGTGATAAGTTTATAATATTTAGCACTGATGGACCTAATAATACAAAAAGCTCCTTGATAAGTTTCCCAGGAAGTGGGTCAAGTAAACATGTTGTTTGTTTTATCCCACTTACACGCTGTAATAGTTCCTCTAATGTTATTTAATCAAAAAGAGAGAGACTATTTTGTATTGCAGTATCCGTCGTAGATACAGTTGTATCTGTGTTCATAGAACCCAGTTGTAGCTGGGATGCGTTGTCTTTTAATCTCCTTTCTAATGAGTTCAATTTTCTTATTAAAGAAATTCATAAAGTCATCTGCCGAGTGGGTGGAGCTATTGGGAGGAGTCCCTTGTTGGGTTAGCGATGCTACTGTACTAAACAAAAATTTAGGGTCGTTTTTTTTTAGACACGTGACCATGACATGACACGTGACCATGACATTTCTGTCACTCCCTAAACGTGTACTGTGTGTTAACTCGGTATACGTCGGTACACTTCTGAAAAATCTCATCAGGAATACAACACGGTTTCCGCGGGTCAATAAATGGATTTTGCGAAAATTAATTAATTCTTAAATTGCATTAAAAAGCATTAAATACAATGTCCAGAGGCATTAAAACAAACTCATACATTTGCAATTGGCAAGAAAAAAGACAACAAATCAACCCAATTGGGGGGGGGGAAACTGCACTTTAAGATGTTCAATATTTTGTTAATGAATATTTAGAGTCCATTTTATTTTGATATTTGTTTATCTCTTTCGGATAATTTAAGTTATTCACCTCCGATTACAATAATACAAAGTACAACAGTAAAATATGTTCTTGCGTTTGAAAGGGTTATTTGCAGTACCGTATTTTCCGGACTATAAGTCGCAGTTTTTTTCATAGTTTGGCCGGGGGTGCGACTTATACTCAAGACCGACTTATGTGTGAAATTATTAACACATTACCGTAAAATATCAAATAATATTATTTAGCTCATTCACGTAAGAGACTAGACGTATAAGATTTCATCGGATTTAGCGATTAGGAGTGACAGATTGTTTGATAAACGTATAGCATGTTCTATGTTATAGTTATTTAAATGACTCTTACCATAATATGTTACGTTAACATACCAGGCACGTTCTCAGTTGGTTATTTATGCGTCATATAACGTACACTTATTCAGCCTGTTGTTCACTATTCTTTATTTATTTTAAATTGCCTTTCAAATGTCTATTCTTGGTGTTGGGTTTTATCAAATAAATTTCCCCAAAAAATGCGACTTATACTCCAGTGCGACTTATATATGTTTTTTTCCTTCTTTATTATGCATTTTCGGCCGGTGCGACTGAGCGACTTTTACTCCGAAAAATACGGTATATATTATGATTACATCAGTGCTTTATTTGGCCACAGTTAGTGTAAACCTTTCAACTATTCAACATTATCATTGTCAAATTCTTGCAATTTTGTCCATACAGACAATTGTATGATTTTGATGACATATAATAATGATCTGCAGTCGAACATGGGCATTACATTTGGTTTAATTTGCATTAAAAAGCATTACCGGTACATTGGATTTGCTGATACCTGCAGAAACCCTGTACAAGTCACGGCCCTCAGTGGTGCTTTTCTTATAATGCCCCTTTTCCACTGCACAGTACCTACTTGGCTGCGCTTTGAGGTAAACTAACATATTTGTAGCAAAATGTCATTTCCGCTTGTCCCAATAGGAATTTTGATCAAAGCTATTACAGAATTCCCAATATAGTCCAACGTAAAGAGTAACATTTTGCTAAAACAACCAAAAAAAAGTCTGTCCTTGTTTCAAATGATGCGTTCAATGAGTATAATCAACACAGTACTCAACAATTTATGACCTCAGGATATTGATAAGATTAAAGTAGGAGAAAGATTTATGACTTCTAAATTAAACAGGAAAGTACTGTGTGTGCCAATGCCATTTTGAATTGATGTGGTCATAAATCAACCAATTGATTTCCTTTTCATTTAAAGTCAATCATTAATGAAGGGAACATGCTAAAAGTCTATGCTGAGTAAGGGAGTGTCTTTATTGATATATGTTCCACAAAATAATTGTTACATGTTCAACACTTGCCAATATTTAACCAGGCAAGTTATCAAAAATGAGCTATTTTAATTTTGACATTTTGACTATCTTGTTTTACTGCAACTCAAACTGCCATTTTTTCACCAGGACTCACGCCGGTAGCATTACAGCTGACATTGATATTGTATATAGGTCAGATATCAACAACTACAAAAAAAGTATCAGATTGTATCGGCTTGCATCTAAAATCTCCAAGATGAGTATGCTCTGCACCGTGTTTACTTCTGCAAAGCTGGAAAACCAGTTACCATGTAAATGTCTTCCAAAAAGCGCCCAAGGTTGGTCTTTTCCTGTGTTTTAGTGAGCTAGCAGCCACACAACAGCTAAGCACAGAATAGCATGCAAGCTAGACATAGGTACTACTTAACTGAAAAATATTGCAAAAAATAACACATTTGTCAAAATAAACAAGTATCAGGGCAGCTTGATGGCACAGGGGTTAGTACGTATGTGTGCCGCACAATACGAAGGTCCTGGGTTCAATCCTGGGCTTACATGTTTTTTTTTTATTTCTCTTTGCTATTTGGGCTTATTGGACCCTAATTAGAATAAAAACTAAGAATCATCTTTTAATATGATGTACTTAGTCCATAAGTACACAAACGTGTACCGGTACTTCATGTTTAGTGACATGCTAATTCTTATTTTTACACTTTTTTTTCCAAATTCCAGTGTATGTTATACTCTTCTGACACCACCAGATAGCAGTATAAGTGTCCACATAAGCGACCCCAATTCAGTAGCGTACACAATTTGGGAAATAAGAGTTAAAAGGTCTGTCCACGCATGTGGCCACTAAGCCTTTAGAAGTGTTAATACAATTCTTTTAATTTTGACAGTACCTTTAATTGCCGAAGCAGTTTGTTGAACGTTAAATGCGCCGAAAAATAGACCATTTTGTACACTGTTGAGGGGATCCAATCCACAGTAGTGTGCAAGTGTGTTTCTGTATAGTATGTCAATGTGGTGTCATAAATTACGGTATTTTGAGAGGTGAAGTCGGACTAAGTAGGACATCACTGAAGGCCTAGGTGAGAAACGCACGGCCCGCCACTGTATTATTTTAACGTAACTTGACTACAATTTTGGCTAGTCCACCCACCTCTGATAAAAAGCACATGAGTCCGAACATTAGACAAAATCGATCTTAAATCCAGGCCTAAAATCTACTGTATGTCCCCACCCCTGTGTGCAGCGACCGCACATGCACGGTGCTCAACGTGGAGGGCGACGCCTTCGGAGCCGGCCTCCTGCAGTGCTTCGTAGACCGCACGTCCAAACCGGAAGAAGCGGAGCTGAGGGACCTCAAAAAGGACGCCGACAAGAACCCTGAGCACTCGCCGCTTATGGAGAAGGCAGGCGGCCCGGGTTACGAACCGAGCAACAACACTACCGAGTCGCACAGGGATAAAGAGTCTGTCATGTAGAACGTACAAAAAGCTGCTAGACCCGGTTCCGTTAAAAACACTCCCGCGGAAGCTGAACGCGGACAGTGTGGACCTTTTTGTCAGCCGTTGTGGCACGAGGATGATGGATACTTTGCAAAACCGTTGTAAGCAGCAACGCTGTCAGACAGAACAGTAATGACGTGGAGGACTAACGAGGTAATTTATTGGCGACTGAAGACAAGTAAGCCACAAAGATGGATGAGCATCAGGACAGTTTGCCAAGGTTTTCATCATCTTCATCCCATAACTGTCATCGTCTAAATGGTTCATTTAATGCATTGTGTGTTGTGGCGGGTACGTAACTGCTCCTTCTTATTGTTTCTTCTCAAACGGGAGTTTTAGGTATATAAAAACCAAACATTACATTTATATTCTTACATCAAATGCAATACTTTGCAAAGTACCTCAACGCTATTACTGCAACACCTCAGGCTGTACTCTGACTTGAAGACTATTATTTTTCTCCTTCAGACCAAAAAACTAAGAAAATCCCCATTGAAATGTTTATATTTATTTATATCTCTAGTCCATATTTTTACTCTAGCATTTTAGCACATGAGTTAGAAAGCACAAATTTTATCAAGCAAGGGCTGAACTTGGAGATGTTAGGATGACAATCTTTTGGAAAATTTTACTCTAGCATTTTAGCACATGAGTTAGAAAGCACAAATTGTATCAAGCAAGGGCTGAACTTGGAGATGTTAGGATGACAATCTTTTGGAAAATCACTCCGGTGCTTTGTGAGAATATAGAAACTTTATTGACCTCAAAGGTTCAAGTGTTTATATTTTGCTAAATCCAAAGATTTTTGCTTGAAGATTTCCAAATATATTTTTTTGGCTGTTTAGGTTATGTGAGAAGATCTTAATTGAATCCCATATAATAATTATGGGGACTGACTTTCAACTTGTCCGTTTGGGTATATAAGGTGCTTCCACTTGCCTGTCATTAATTTTCTCAATTTGTTTTCTGATATCTTAGGAGGGGAGCACTACTTTTCATCTTGCGTTCTGTTTTATTGTAGAAAATCATATTAAAGTGTGTTACGAGCCAAATGACACACCGCAAGCGTTTAAATACGACAAACTGAGGTCGCTCGTCGAGTCATTATCACTGCTGCCATTAAATGGGTTTTCGTTAAGTTGAATGGTTCCGTTAAAGTTCAATGTTTATATTTGATGTACTGTCAACAATTCTCAACAATACATTTTTTATGACTAATCAATGCCTCAGCCTTGTTTTTATTTAAGGGACTATGGTTCACTATCATAACTACACACTCTGCTGTTTATACATATGATGCAATGGAACAGGATACAGTATATAGGGTGACAGGTGCAAGGCTGCTTAATGGAAGTAGGACGCACATCCCCCTCCCACACCCACACACTTGCCAGACACGCAGTGACATCCAATATACTGTACTCCACAGGCTCTACTGTAGATGTGCTGCACCACCTAGTGGCAGCTCAGTGTATGTGCACACATTCTTCACAAATGTCCTTAGAATTGGAAGTTTATTTATTTTTTCCAGGAACAGTAGAAACATACACAAACGTGGTCATGCTACACAGCAGGGCTTTTCAACAAAATGGTCCTGGGTAGAGGACTTGTTTCACTATTTAGTTAAAAAAAAAAAAAAAATATATATATATATATATATATATATGTCTTAATAAGGCTATCCAAAAAATAATGCTCGATACCGTAGTAGAGCGCAATATATGTATGTGGGGGAGAAAAAAAAAATCACAAGACTATTTCATCTCTACAGGCCTGTTTCATGAGGGGGTTCCCTCAATCATCTGATGATTGAGGGAACCCCCTCATGAAACAGGCCTGTAGTCTTGTGATTTTTTTTTCCCCACACATATATATATATATATATATATATATATATATATATATATATTATATATATATATATATATATATATATATATATATATATATATATATATATATATATATATATATATATATATATATATATATATATATATATATATATATATATATATATATATATATATATATATATATATAAATTGCCAATACAGAACAAAGTTACATCACAGTCTGACAAAGTCAAAGATCCTTTCTGCTGTTTTTTAGGAATCTGCTGCAGAGCTGGTGGGCCTGTCTGATGGACCCCCAGTTAAAATAAATAGCCTTTACTGTACATTTGTAAACTAGTGCATTAAATCAACAATATCAGTGCAAACTAGGAATGGGCACCATGGCCTGAATTTATATTGTTTTTTATTTTGCAGCTTCCTCCGATAACGATATACATCACGATACATTTGGTTTGTAAATGATAATAGAACCATTTGAAAACTAGTTACAAAGGCTAAAAATGTAGCTGCTGACCCATGCGGTAACATATTGTGTCATTTCCAGTTCTATAATGTTATTCAAAACGATATTAATCTACTATTAATATCTGGTTACTTTCTGTTGTAATGCGGATCCATCTACACATCTGTTTGGATACTTTATATTAGCACTACATATTTGGGTATTGAACAAATACCGAGTAGTTACAGGGGGAGTATTTGTCATACCAATGTTCATACTTAACATCTATGACCACAAGAGTAGTCGGATATAAAAACAGGTGTAACATGTTACATTTGTATCGTAGGTCAATAGTGTAAAATAACTCTGGAAAAAGCTGCTTTTGGCTCGTCCCTGTGTTTGTAACCAATAACAGAAACGATTGTGATAAAAATAAATCAACCATATACCGATACTGTACTTGGTATCGTTACTGCCGACCTACACTTTTGCTTGTATCTTCCTGCATGTTTAACTATTCCTTGTCCTCCTGTGACGTGTGAGAAACAAAACGGTTTATTTGCCGCCATGTAGGCGAGGATGATTGATTTAGAAGCTGCACTGTGTAGGTGCATTAGCCGCTCGTGTCGTACGCCTTTGTTTGCTGGATCTGCGGGACACGGCTAAGATCTACATGCATTATCACGATACGGCAATAGTATAAAATATTGTCGGCCAAATTGATATAATTTGCATAGTCTATATTGCGCAAAACACCTTACACCAGTACTTCTCAAATATTTTCTGTTACGCCCCCCCTATTCTCCACCGTGACTATAAATAGTATCATTTGTCTATAAAGTTGTTATAAGTACACCTCTGAACCTATTGTTGGCTAAATTGATATAATTTACATCGTCTGTATTGCGTGACCCTAGTACAAACTCACCTTACACCAGTACTTCTCAAATATTTTCTGTTCTCCACCGTGATTATAAATAGTATCATTTGTCTATAAAGTTGTTATAAGTACACCTCTGCATTACATTGTAAGTTTATTAACAATAAAGGAAACCCAGCGTGGTTACAGTGACAGGTGCTACATACGCTTCATCATATTCTGCTATGGCAAAAATAGCATGTTCCCTGAAGTTCCCCCTGGCATCGCACCACTATTTGAGAAGGACTGCCTACACACACAGCACAGTGCCTTTTGTCAAATCTGATTCAAGAGACTGTTTATTGCACAAGACACTTTAACAACAATTTGGTGTTTAATACTGACTGACAAACGATGTAACGTGTGCTCATTAAGATGTGTCCTTTTTTAACAGTTTGATGTCTTCCTCTCATATTTTGGCTCTGTCCAGGACTTTCTTGGCAGGGTTGGGATACTGGGGGTTCTCAATGACCCCCTCTCCGAACTTGAGTTCCAAGAAGGCGCGGTGGTTGTTGGGTACGTAGGCGGCGGCGCCCGCGAACAGCATGGGCACGAGCGGCTGCAGGAAGTGCTCGGGGAACTCTACATCCTGCTTGTGCTCGGTCCACGTGTCTTTGGTCATGATGCCGTTGCGGGGGTAGAAGGGCCACAGGTCCACGTGCAGGTGGTTGGCCTCGCTGTACTGCACCCGGTAGAAGTCGCCCTCCACCGCGCGTTCCCACACGTAGCCGTTGGCGTCCACCAGAGAGCCGGAGTCCAGGTTCTTCAGGTGATCACAGTTGGGGATGTCCTCCAGGTAGATGCCCAGGTCCACGTCGTAGTCCCACGGGATGATGTCCTGGTGGCGGACGGCCCCCAGCAGGGTGCCGCCTTCCAGCCAGTAGCGCACCCCAGAGCTCTCCAGGATGTTGATGACGTATTTGGCGGTTTCTCGGAGAGCCCGCAGACAACAAGGCGGCGTCCATCGATCCAGGTAGAGGTAATCCGGGGTGTCGTCCTGCACCGTGCCGAAGCAGCGAGGCGTCTCTTTGCCGCAGCCGTGCCACTGCTCCTTCCCGTCAGGCAGCAGGAGACGCTTCACGCCGAAGCTCCTCATCATCTTCCCCGCGGCCTCCTTCAGGCGGGTGTCGGCCTTCCACTGGTTGTGAGCCGAGCTGAAGAGGGGCCGGCGGTTGGTGGAGAAACACGGACTCTCCAGAAGTTTAACCTTCCAGCCCCGGAGAGCGGTCTGGATGAAGAGCGAGGAGAAAAGCGGCCTCCCGAGCGGGACGGAGAGATTAAAAAGATCCTCCGCGCGGATGAGGACCACGGCGTCTCCTTGCAAGGCCGTACACACGCTCCCGCTGCTTCCCGACGCAGCTGTGGAGTAAGAAGCGGTCCACTCTCGCAGGTTCACCCGCAGGTGGAGACACTGCACGGCCGAGCGAGTCAGTACGGGCGACGCCACCAGCCTCACCGCGCCGCCGCCTTCGCCTTCCAGCTCCTTAATCAGCCTGTCGATGACCCGGGGCGGATCCAGCTCCACCCCGTCAGGAAGCAGGAGCACAAACTCCGTCTGGACGTGGAACTCGGGCCTGTGAGCTTGCGGCGGCTGATCTGGGCTCGGCGAGAGCACGAGAAGCCGAGCGCCATCGGGGAGCACCAGAGGCGGGTATGGAGGCGCGTCAGCCACCACCAGGAAAGGAAGCTCCGGCCGTTGTCTTAAGAAGGAACTCGCCGCATCCCGAACATAATTCTCAAAGTTCTCAAACTCCCTAAGGAGCACAGTCACGCGAGGGGCGCGGCTGCGGGCGGCCACCGGCGCCCCTATGGGCTCACCTCCAGGCCCTATGCCCGCCTCCAGTGAGGCAGCCTTCCTGGTGCCCCTGCCCTGCTCCTTCCTCTTCTCAATCATCTGCTGCTGGGCCCGGGACACATAGTAGAGGATCAGGAGGTTGATGAGGATGGCTCCGGTTAACACGCCTTGGCATAAAGTGATGCGCATGGCCACTCAGGTGAGTAGAATGCGTTTGAATAAAGGAAATCAAACCTCACCCCGCTGGAGCCACACGACCGGAAGTGACGTCAGTGCTGTAATAGAGGAAAAGCAAGGGTTATTTTATATCGATTATATTAGCACACTCACAATACGCGATATATGTACATTCACACACTGCTTGTCAATTGGAGCAAATCGATCATAACTCACCAAATCATATTTCCTCACGTCATCCCGTATTGATATACATCAGCATCACCACTGCACTATGTTTGGGCTTCCATCTTGTCATTTTAATCCGGTAAAAAAATGAAACTGCATCGTGGACTAATAATACCAAATACATAAGTGTAACATGTGGTCAGATATGTTGGGAAGGCGAAGTTTCTGTTGATCGTGCTGCGCACTACGTACGCTAACAGGCTGCTCGCCTGGATGCAGCGAACAAGACCACATCCGGGTTGAGGCAGTAACTTCCGGCACGAGCCCATCAAAATAAAGGCTCAGGCCTGAGCCAACACCATAGACATCTTATAAGTAGACGCAGCATCGAGCGCTACTGGCGCTGACGAGACGCAGGACCGCCATCTTGGAGTGGTGATCCACCCCACTCAGTGCAATTCATTTGGCAGGAGCATTTAATTCATTTTACCTCACTGAATACCACTGATTTTCACGCAGTTTTTTGTCATACGTGTAGCTATGATAAAGAACACATGTTTTAGCGTGTTTTATTATTCACAGTTTGCTTAACAGTAATAGAATATTCTTATATGCTATAAGTGACCAGACGTCCGAGATCAAAACTGGGAATATAATCCCAGAGAAGGGGGGAAAAAACGGTCAGCTATTTTTAAATTGAAGAAACAATATGATTAGGTTATATATACATGCGTATATCCTACATAAACAATGTATGAATACATTAGATATATATATATATATATCTTAGGGACCTATAGACTGTATCTCTGTTGTTGCAGCAGAGTTTATTCTGTCTTGACACTTTGTATTGATATTTTGTTGGCTTTTACAATCTTTATTTTCATCATTTATTTCAACTTTATGTTATTCAAGTATGACATTTTTTAAATGTAATTAATTTCATTGACAAAGCAATTCTATTATGGTCATATTCTTGTTTGCACCACTGCTTACCATGAATTGATTAACGTGGACCCCGATTTACACAAGTTGAAAAACTTATTCGGGTGTTACCATTTAGTGGTCAATTGTACAGAGTATGTACTGTACTGTGCAATCTACTAATAACAGTTTCAATCAATCAATCAATGCTAGCGGCTACGATTTCAGTACTATTGAAAACTTTTGCTCCTTCTCACCTCTGGTAATATTCTTTTCACAAAATACAACCAATAGTACGTTAATGTTAAATCTTACTTGTAAAAAGTAATCCCCCGATTCCTATTTTCAGCAGTCAGCTCATTTGAGCAGGAAAACGCTGAACACCAGCCCGGCATCTTTGTTTTCTACCTGTCAACTGTCAGTTTAGGCTGCTCGCCGGCTCCTCATCACCACTTCAAGATGGCGGCCGAATTTCTCGCGTCACAGCAGCCAATGCTGCGTCTACTTATAAGATGTCTATGGCCAACACCGTTAATGGTTGTAAAAAAAAATGTCATCACTGAATGCTAAAACAGTTTAATAGGGGGATGAGTGGTCTCTTGTTGGATCTGAATGTCATCCCAGCTTGACTTAGCAGATGGAAGAAACATTAGCTGGGTCTTATCACGTCATGGTTAGCTGTTATTAATTATATTCAGTATAAAACTTCCCCGTTTACCAAACAGCAGGAATCAATCTCCCTGAGCTCCGTGCAGACTTTTGTCATTTAATTTGGGTATTTCCAGCATAGATAATAGGTAGATAGGACACTTTCTTCTCGACCTTATGCTAATAGGGGCATTTAATTATTCTGAAAAGCACAAAAGCTGAAACAAAAAGAATGTCTGCATCTTGTGATGCATATAGTTGTGCACTACAATGTAAGGTTTAAAACAAGGACACTGGGAATAAACTATCATCCGCAAACATTCTAGGAAAATAAATTAAATCGGTGTGTGTTAATAGGACATATTTTGACGTTGGTAATAAAAGTAAACAATTGGTTGGGAAATGTACACGTCATGATTGATTTTTAATATACATGCAATGCCTTGAATGGGAACTTTGCCCCCACCAAGATGGCAGTCACGTAAGCATGTCACTAGCATAGATGCTACATCGCCCTGACGTATCTAGTCTTCTGTCTATAGATATCTATGATATTCAGTGGCAAACACAAGGAGGAGGAAGTGTAGATCAGAGACTACATAAATAAAAGTAATATAAAAATGTGGATTTTGTTCTTTTGTTGTAATTAAATGATTTTGCTTAATTTGCACTTAGTAAGGGTCAAAATTAATTAAGGTTGTTAAGTTAGATAACCCAGCCTAACTAATACACGTGTTATGCATTAGTGTGTTGATTGGCAATGTATTTTGAAGGGCCGTAAGCGGATGTGTAGTATTTTACAGAGCGCATAGTATTTTGCTCTGTGAGTGTGAGAAAAGGAAGAAAGGACTGAAGGGTTTACGGCTGCTTGAGGAGGAGGACACTGGCGTTTTATTACCATTATTACCCGCACTTATAGCCCGTTTCCGCCTTCTTAACCTGGCGAAAGGTTGAACGGTTAAAATGGAGGCGGACAGATCCGGCGGTGGACCAAACCCGAACTTTGGAGGCGGCGGCAGCGCAGCTGGGCGCAACCCAAACGGGCCCAAAGCAGGACCGGGCCAGGCAACACCAGTAGCGGCTACCGGGGCCACCATGGCAGCCGCCGCCGCCGCCGCAGCAATCGGAGTCATGCCGGGGTCGTCGCATTCTCGAGAATCACAGCAGGACGGCGATTCGGGAATGAATCTTCCCGGGATCCTGCACTTCATCCAGTACGAGTGGGGACGCTTCCAGGCCGAGAAATACCGCTGGGAGGCGGAGAGGGACGAACTTCGGGTATATGTCTTTATTGTTCACCTTGCATTCCTAACGTGTACGCTTAAATCCACCGCAAGGGAACACAAAGTCCTGCTTTTAAGCTGTTTAGTGACAGCACAAACAATCCGTATTACTCACGCAGAATGACAACATGCTAGGCTAACACTGTTGCTAAAACCGCTATTTAGACTATTTAACTGTATCCATATATGACATATTTACGAGAAATAAACGTGTTTAAATCTTTAAAACATTAACAATTTTATTTAATTAAATGTATGTGTGTGTGTGTGTGTGTATATATATATATATATATATATATATATATATATATATACACTTACGTATATGTGTGTGTGTATTTATATATATAATGTATGTATATATATATGTATATGTATATTTTTATATATATATATATATATATATATATATATATATATATATATATATATATATATATATATATGTATGTGTATATATATATATATATATATTTGTATGTGTATATATATTTGTATGTGTATATATGTACAGTTGTGCTCATAAGTTTACATACCCTGGGATAATTTATGATGTTTTGGCCATTCTTCAGAGAATATGAATGATAACGCAAAAACCTTTCTTCCACTCATGCTTAATGGTTGAGTGAAGCTATTTTTTTGGCAAACAACTGTGTTTACTCTTTTTAAATCAAAATGACAAAAGAAAGTACCCAAATGATCCTGATCAAAAGTTTACATACCCCAGTAACTTTGATCTGATAACATGCACAAAAGTTGACAGGTTTGAATATCTTATCAAGGTTCCAATCCTCACCTGTGACCTGTTTGTTTGTAATTAATGTGTGTGTATAAAAGGTCAGTGAGCTTCTGGGCTTCTGACAGACCATTGCATCTTTCATCCAGTGCTGCACTGATGTTTCTGGATTCTGAATCATGGGGAAGACAAAATAATTGTCAAAGGATCTGCATAAAACAGGAAAGGGGTATAAAAAGATATCCAAGGAATTGAGAATGCCAATCAGCAGTGTTCAAACGCTGATTAAGAAGTGGAAAATGAGGGATTCAGGTAGACCAGCAAAGATTTCAGCCACAACTGCCAGGAAAATTGTTTGAGATGCAAAGAAAAATCCATAAACAACTTCAGCTGAAATACAAGACTCTCTGAAAAATGGTGGTGTGGCTGTTTCAATATGCACAATAAGGAGGCACTTGAAGAAAAATGGGCTGCAGATATCTTTGCTGGTCTACCTGAATCCCTCATTTTCCACTTCTTAATCAGCGTTTGAACACTGCTGATTGGCATTCTCAATTCCTTGGATATCTTTTTATACCCCTTTCCTGTTTTATGCAGTTCAATTACCTTTTCTCGCAGATCCTTTGACAATTATTTTGCCTTCCCCATGACTGAGAATCCAGAAACATCTGTGCAGCACTGGATGAAAGATGCAATGGCCTGTCAGAAGCCCAGAAGCTCACTGACCTTTTATACACACACACACACACACACACACACACACACACACACACACACACACACACACACACACACACACACACACACACACACACACACACACACACACACACTAATTGTGAACTTAACCCTTTTGAATAGTTTTTACCTCCGTTTCTTATGGTTTGTTGAGTTAGCACTAGATTGATATGTGGACATAACAAAGGAGGTATTTTATACCTGGAAGAATTTAAATGTGTTTTTGTTCAATCCCAGAAAGACTGATTTAAAGTTTAATCCTGGCTCGGTAGATATACTGAGACCAAGTCTAAAATCATTGTGTTTTTGAAACTGCCCCAATTTCCTCAGAATTTTCAACAAATTTGAAGTGTTTTGTCCAGAGGATTATTTGTGACTTGTACGTTTTCATAATGTGCATGTTCTATTATTGGCCAAAGTAAAACAAAGAAGACAACCTTTATTTTTAAGCTATCATGCCATGATTTTACCATTCCGGCCCACTTGGGAATAGATTTTCCTCCATGTGGCCCCTGATCTCAATTTAGTTTGACCCTCCTGGTCTAGTGTGACAGGCGAAAGTGAAGTCAGAGAAAATGCAATCGTTTATCAATTATTTAATGTTTCTCTGTGGCCCGGTAGCGTCACGGACCGGTACCGTTCCCCGGACCACTGCTCTAGATGTCCGACATTCCCCTGTTTTAAATGCTCCCGTGTCACAGATGTATTGTCATAAAAACAAGATGTGCTTTGCAAAATGAGCAAGGTATTCATGTTCCCACACAATACATATTTTTACCCGCGATGTTGTTGCGAGTGGCGGTGCTGAGTCACGTTCCTTCCGGAGAAACACGACTAATTACTTCATGATAGTGTTGTCCTGATACCAATATTTTAGTACCAGTACCAAAATGATTTTGATACTTTTTGGTATTTTTCTAAATAAAGTGGTCCACAAAAAATTGCATTATTGGCTTTGTTTTAACAAAAAATCTTACGGTACATTAAAAATATGTTTCTTAGGGCAAGTTTGTCCTTAAATAAAATAGTAAACATACAACATAACTTGTCTTTTATTAGTAAATAAGCAAACAAAGGCTCCTAATTTAGCTGCTGACATATGCAGTTCTATTATTTTGTCAAAATTACTAAGGACAAGTGGTAGAACATGAATTATTAATCTACTTGTTCATTTACTGTTAATATCTGCTTACTTTCTCTTTTAACATGTTCTATCTACACTTCTGTTAAAATGTAATAATCACTTATTCTTTTGTTTGATACTTTACATTAGTTATGGATGATACCACAAATTTGGGTATCAATCCGATACCAAATAGTTACAGGATCATACATTGGTCATATTCAATGTCCTCACGTGTCCAGGGACATATTTCCTAAGTTTATAAACATAATATAAATAAAAAAAAAAAAAAATGTTCTTGTGATGCCAAAAAATATTGACGTAATCATAGTACTATCGACTAGATACGCTACTAGGGGTGGTGGACCGGTACTTTTCAGAGGCGGTATAGTACCGAAAATGATTAATTAGTATCGCGGTACTATACTAATACCGGTATACCGTACAACCCTACTTCACGACCATTGTCGACCAATTAATTTGTCAGCGACACATCTTATTGCAGACAATGTCATCGAATCGTTGCACCCCTGCTGTAGAGGACGCTGATACGTTGGAATATTTTAAACAAGACTGATGGCCAGGGGACAAGTCCTCTAAAACAATTTAGTTGATATCCCTGATTTGTAATCTCGAGAGTTAGAGCATTGCTACCAGCCGCACACAAAAAAAATCGTAATGTCTGTGAATGAAACGCAGCCCATCTTTCCATTCTCATTGCATGTGTCGCTCATAAATACAACATAACCTGTACACGTGAAAACAGGCTGTTACTTAACACACTTTAACTCACCCTGCGCTCCCATCTCTGTGGTTAAAAATAGAAGCCTGATAAAATATGAATGAACAATAAAGCCAGTCCATCTGCTCTTACGGACGCGAGAATAGGAGTCTGAAACTCGCAGTGTCCCAGTCGGCTTGTTACGAAACTTTTTAATTGTGATTCACGGAGGCAGAAAAAGAATGACCTCGACTGCGTTTAATAAGCCACACACAGTCTGGCTTTGGAGCGCTCAACATGCCAGTTAGCGTGTACCCTCTTTGGCCTTGTGCAGTCACCAGCACATGTCACATACACATGACATGAATGCCATGTGAAATGTTAAATAATCTTTGCTTCCCATTTTATGTCGGCGCCATCTATCATCTGTGCGGCGAAGCAGGGACGCCCTGTGTTTTTTTTGTACAAGTGAACGACCACCTGTGTTAGTGTGTCAAGACAGGGATGACAGCACCCCCCTCCCCTTTCTCAGGGGCAGGTGGGATGTCCCACAGGAACAGGTGGTAGTGGCCTTGTCTTAGTCTTGCACAAGAAAGTTGTCCTCTACTATTTCATCAAGCATCCCCGAGTGTGCATTTGGGGTACACGTTTTTGATGGTGATAACGTTTTGGTTTTTGTATAGATGAGATATAAAATAGACTTTTTCAATCAATTTCCTTTATTTAACCAGGTAAAGACTCATTGAGATTAAAATCTATTTTTCAATAGTGATCTGACAAAGAGGGCGGCACAAACAAAGTTACAATAATAATTACAACAAGATACCTGTATGTTGGTACCGGTACCAAAATTATTTCCAAAATTTTCGATACTTTTCAAAATAAAGGGGACCATAAAAAATTGCATTATTAGCTTTTTTTTAACAAAAAATCGTACGGTACATTAAACATATGTTTCTTATTGCAAGTTTGTCCTTAAATAAAATAGTGAACATACAAGACAACTTGTCTTTTATTTTAGTAAGTAAGCAAACAAAGGCTCCTAATTAGTCTGCTGACATATGCAGTAACATATAGTGTCATTTTCCATTCTATAATTTTGTTAAAATTATTAAGGACAAGTGGTAGGAAATGAATTATTAATCTACTTCAGGGGTAGGGAACCTATGGCTCTGGAGCCGGATGTGGCTCTTTTGATGACTGCATCTGGCTCTCAGATAAATCTTAGCTGGCATTGCTTGAGTAGTGAATAATTCCGCTGGTAATCAGTGTCAAAAATAACGTTCAAAATATAAAACATTCTCATGCATTTTAATCCATCCAACCGCTTCCTACCGCACCTGTTCAAGAAGTGGCATTAATGGTAAAAGTATTTGATCTATTATTGGTTAGCTTCAGAATAACAATGTTATTAAAAAGAATAAGAGACTTATTATACTCTAAAAATGTTGGTCTTATTTCAAAATGCACGCATATAGTTGTATTCAGTGTTAAAAAATATTATATGGCTCTCACGGAAATACATTTTAAAATATTTGGCTTTCATGGCTCTCTCAGCCAAAAAGGTTCCCGACCCCTGAGCTACTTGTTCATTTACTGTTAATATCTGTTTACTTTCTCTTTTAACATGTTCTATCTACACTTCTGTAAAAATGTAATAATAATTTATTCTTCTGTTGTTTGGATGCTTTAAATTAGTTTTGGATGTTACCACCCATTTGGGTATCATCATACATTGGTCATATTCAAAGTCCTCATGAGTCCAGGTATATATTTCCTGATTTTATAAACATAATATACATTTGAAAAAAACAAAAGGAGATGTTGTGATGCCAAAAAATGTCGATGTAATCATAGTCGACTAGATACGCTATTTTACTTGGTATCATTACAGTGGATGTTAGGTGTAGATCCACCAATGCGGTTTGTTTACATTGTGACGCCGGTGCGCTACAGTGTGTAGTGAAGCATGTTTAGCTATTCCTCGTCCTGCAGGGATGATACTTGTAAGAAACTTACTTTATTTGTCGCCATGGGGGCGAGGATTAGTAATTTAGAAGTAGCTAAAACACTGCCGACGGTGGATGGGCGTTAGCCGCTAGCTAGCTAGCTATGTCTTAAAGCACCTCTTCCTGAGGACGTTTCAGTGTTATAACTTCACCTTTTACTTTAGTTTTTAAGCCAAAATGCGTCCGTTCTCCCTTTTCTGTCTACACAATCTGTGATTGTGCGCTACCAAACATGCTCGTCTGCTCGTAAACCAGCAATGACATGACGTGACGACGGCAATGAGGCGGCTGGGGGACCGGTACGTTTCAGAGGCGATATAGTACCGAATATGATACATTAGTATCGCGGTACTATACTAATAACAGTATATCGTACAACCCTACAACATGACAATACAACAGAACAACAGCAGTCATACCACAACAGGTCAAAAATCATTTTAAACGATTAAGTAATAATTCAAGTTAAAAGCAAGTACATTGCCCAAGAGAACTGGTTTCTCGATCTTTTAAAATGGACTTAAACTTCCCCAAAGTAATCAATTCTGGTAGCCTCAGATCTTTCTGGATGTTTTTTTTTTTACCAAGTTCTGTGTTGGCCTCAGGAACCACACATGTGGAGGACATCCTGTGAGCCTAGGCTGTAATGACTGGAGTCTCTACACACAAAGGAACACAGATAGGTGGGGACAAGTCCAAGAAGACATTTGTATATAAAAACTACCCATTGAGAAAGTCTTTGGGCAGTTAAAGATATACTTTTTATTGATGTGTATATGGAATATGTGTCAATAGAGCAGGGATATTCAACTACTAGTGCTGTGAATGTTTGGACACCACATGATTTCATTGTTGGGGGTAACGATTGGATTCAGTATCAATTCTCGATTCAAAATCAATAACATTGGGTGCCAGTTCTATGATTAACTACATTACTCTAGAAAATAGACATCTCTGATAAATCTTTATATCACTCAAAATAAAACTGATTTTGTTTAATACAATTCTACCCAAACATTTACTGAAGTCAAATACAAATAAGGCAACTAAAGAAGTATCCAACGCTTCTCTTTTTTTAAAGTAAATCTGTACAGCAGATACAGGCATCTACATCACCTATATGATTTTTTTTTTTTTAATCGATTAAGAATCATTACAAATAAGAAACACAGTTAATTCGAAAATCGATTTTTTTTGACACCCCTATCAACTACTGTAAACTATTTTGGTGGCCACTTTTCCAGAAAGCTAAAGACCGGTGGGCTGGACTTCTACCTTCACTATTAGTCTTATTTTGTATATGAATCGAACCAGCGTCTTCTATGATAGACATTTGATTTTGGTCTATTTATTTTGTCAGAGTTACAGAAGTGCTCTGCTGTTTTTAAGGATATTCTGCAAAAAAAGCTAGTCAAAGATCATGTCTATGACATCATTCTAGTGTTTTTAAGAATCTTCTGCAAAAATTTGAGTCCCTTTTTAAAAGTTTTTTTTTTCCTTTTTGTCCTGTCCAGCCACTCAGGCAAATCATATTGTTGATGTAGATGTCCATATCTGCTGTAAAGATTTACTTTACAAAAGAGAAGTGTGGGATACTTCTCTTGTTGCCTTATTTGTATTTTACTAGATTTATTTAATTTTTGGCGCTGCCTGAACGGAGCAGTAGGGGAGAGAAAGAAGAAGAAAAGGAAGACAGAGGGGGAAACAGCAGGGAAAGGAGGGGGGTAAGATAGAGAGAGAACAATGTTAGCAAATACGATATGTACAAATATGCTACGAAAAATTATAGCAAACAACTACCGTATTTTTCGGAGTATAAGTGGCACCGGCCGAAAATGCATAATAAAGAAGGAAAAAAACATATATAAGTCGCACTGGAGTATAAGTCGCATTTTTTGGGGACATTTATTTGATAAAACCCAACACCAAGAATAGACATTTGAAAGGCAATTTAAAATAAATAAAGAATAGTGAACAACAGGCTGAATAAGTGTACGTTATATGAGGCATAAATAACCAACTGAGAACGTGCCTGGTATGTTAACTTAACATATTATGGTAAGAGTCATTCAAGTAACTATAACATATAGAACATGCTATACATTTACCAAACAATCTGTCACTCCTAATCGCTAAATCCCATGAAATCTTATACGTCTAGTCTCTTACGTGAATGAGCTAAATAATATTATTTGATATTTTACGGTAATGTGTTAATAATTTCACACATAAGTCGCTCCTGAGTATAAGTTGCACCCCCGGCCAAACTATGAAAAAAACTGCCACTTAATAGTCCGGAACATACGGTACTGCAAATAACCCTTTCAAACGCAAGAAACATATTTTACTGTTGTACTTTGTATTATTGTAATCGGAGGTGAATAACTTAAATTATCCGAAAGAGGTAAACAAATATCAAAATAAAATGGACTCTAAATATTCATTATCAAAATATTGAACATCTTAATATAGAACATGCTATACGTTTACCAAACAATCTGTCACTCCTAATCGCTAAATCCCATGAAATCTTATACGTCTAGTCTCTTACGTGAATGAGCTAAATAATATTATTATTATTTTATTTTTTTCAAATATTTTTATTGAATTTTGCAGACAGTACAGTATGATGGATCATGGCAACAGCAAGTTGAGGTATCTGCACATTTTACAATATGTAACATAATAAACCCCACCCCTTACAATACCCACCCACTTAATTCCCAAGGTAATTGTCACCTAGTGCCCACAACAAATATAGACACACATGAATATATGCAAACTTAGATTCAATCTAACAAAATATATTCAAGATAAATGAAAGAATAGATGAGGTAAAATAAATAAATACATATAAATAATATTATTTGATATTTTACGGTAATGTGTTAATAATTTCACATATAAGTCGCTCCTGAGTATAAGTCGCAACCCCGGCCAAACTATGAAAAAAAACTGCGACTTATAGTCCGAAAAATACGGTAGTGAGTAAAGTACATAGTAGTAACACATAAATGACAATGAACATTATTGCACTAAAAAAGGAGCGATAAAAATACCAATAGAAATAGCTAGAGCTGAGGGGAATAATCGATTTTTAGATGCATCGTAATTCGGATATTGACGATGATAAAATCGATTAGTAAACGTCAATAATCCATCATTGATTTTTTTATTGTAAATAAAGTAATGCAGACAGCTCTAAAATTTGGCTGACTGCAGCGAACCTCCTCACCGAGAGATTCGACCAGCTTTTTATTATAGGGCTCTAATGTTCCAGTTTTGCATTTCTTAAATACAAATGCCTTGATTTTATAAGTTGAAAGCGATAAACGCTTATTTAGTGAAACGAAAAGAAATGGAAAACTGCATCAATATACATAGAACATAATCGTCATCGAATCGTGAGGTGGCCAAAGATTCCCACTTCTAGAAATTGCACTATTGATAATGAATAATAATCACCTCAATTATCAACATTACAATAGTTTCAAATGCAACAATACATATATGTAATGAAAACTTGAATTACAAAAGAAAGCAGATAAATCTTTTTTGAAGTAAACTTGCAGATCACCAGTTGAATAAGTCAAATAATGAAAAAAAGAAGACCTAAAATGGAACCTTGAGGAACAGTAAAGAAGTTGAACAAACGACTACTGACTGCGTCTGAAGTAAACAAGCGACAGCAACACCTTAGTTACATAAATCACATTACCAAAACAAGGGAGAGGACTTAAAAGGGTGCCTTAATTTTTCTCAATTATGTAAATCTCAAGAACTAGCAAGGTTAACATGTCAAGGCAAGGATCTCCCAATGTGTTTACAGTGATCCAAGTTCCTCTGTACAGCAGGAACACTGTAGTGTTTTTAGGAGTTTGCTGCAAAAATTATAGTCTCCCAAGTTTTGGACTGAACTCGGGGGCCGGTATGGTATTATTCCCGAGCCGGATTTGACCAATAGGCTGGGAGTTAAATAGCCCTGCCATAGAGCTTGTTTGTAACCATCAATCATGAGGAACCTCCTTCCTGCTGGGTGTACATGGCCACTGCTTCACAGAGGACACCTTTTCAGGAAAAAAAAAAAAAGGCTTCACTACACATCTTCAAACAAACCTAGAAATCTTCCATTGATATGTCAAGTCAGCTCGGGCTGCAACGATTAATGGATTCATTTGATTAGAAAAAAGCTTTGATTTACATTCGGTTGATTTCATTAACCGTTTTGAGTGTAACGAGTACAAATTGGTAACATTTGGACTGCATGGAGTGCCTGGAACTTTAAATAGACACATGAGAGCGGTGGTGTCGTGGCTGTGATATGTTTGGCGGCAAACAGTTAAGACAGTTTCTATTTTTATTTATTTTGTAATCAATGCACACATGTAAAAAATGCAATTGAAATGTTGATGATGTGCATCTATTAGGAAAAAAAGAATGAATGTTTATTTTAACTATTTTCCCTAAAATAAAATTTGGGCTGATAAGTGTTTTATCTGATTACTCCATTAATCAAACAAGCTAATGGATAGATTAATTTATTATTAAAATAATCGATAGCTGCAGCCTGACTTCAGCAAATACGCGTGATGTTGCAAAGATGTGAGTGTAATGTTAGAAGTTCATGCCAGTCTTGCAAAGATTTGTCTCCTCCTGTCCCATTTCTTAATGTTATGTTGTTGTGATATTTGGCCTGGTATGGTTACACTGTATATGTAAAAAGTGGATAAAGTGCACAATTGTGGTTCTTGCTTGGACAGTCACAGACCGTGTAAACACTGCTAATTAGCATTGAAGCTACAGACGCATGTTGTCAGCTTAATACAAGAATATTTAAACTGTCTAGGCTACATTTTTACCAGTGCATTAATACCAAAACAGTATCTTGAGATCTTAAAACAAGATTGAAAGTACTATAGTATAACCTTTAGGTATAATTAATACACAAGTAAACTGTGTGGGTCATGTATTGTTCAAGCCCTCACTATAAACTGAGAGGAACAGCTGCTCCCCTTTTGTGTGTTTTCCTTAATGGAAGCGTAGGATAGACCTCCGGCAACTTAGATGACATCACTTCCTGTTTAGCATGGCTCAGGGGGTCCCTTGGCGCACATCACTAATTAACAGCATTGTGCTCTGAGCCATGACACACATACCGCCGCCATATGTAGTACTGCGTGCCTCCCGCTTACTCTCCTCTTTGATACGTTTATTGTTATAGTTAATTTTCTTCCTGTTACCACATATTAGTGTGCACAATGTGAAGCACAACGTCCCAGAAAAAGGTTAGTGCTCTATTTTTGGTGGCTCACTCACGGATGCCCTCTCAGGGATCCGAGAATGAGGAGATGGAGCGTGGCCAGTGGAGGGGGGGAATCTGCCCTTGACCCTTTTTCTGCAGCAAGTCCACTATTGAAGGAGACACCGAGACATGCTTACTTCGAATAATGCAGAAGCAGAATCTGTAAGTCACGTGCAGCAAAAGCCACCTACAGGAAGATGAGATCAGGTGGCAGTGCGGGTTTGCTGGCATCAGTTCCCTTTGTACTTTGTTTTTTTTACTGCCATGACACAAAGGAAAATGGCCAAAGGCTCAAACAAGGCTCCTAGGGCACAGAGAGGTCATATTTTACCTCCTTGTTGGTTCTTGTTAGCACACATGATCATTTGATGCAACAACTTTTGTTTATCTTGAATCAACCAGCAATGAAGTGTCCCAAACATTAGCAAGAACAGACACGTTCCTATCTGAACCTCAATCTACATGTAAAGCGACTTTGGGTACTTAGAAAAGTGCTATATAAATCCCAGTTATTAATTAATTAATTAATCTGGGCAACAACAAGATGACGTCTTCCATTTCTTTGCTTCGGAATTGTAATGCAAATTTCTTTTTTTGCATTTTCAAACCGCTGAGTTTTGCTTCGTAGTCAATATACACATATTACCACATTGGAATACACACACTGTAGAATGGATACATTACAATAACATTTCTTAGGGATGTTTCAATCAGGTTTTTTCTGCCGATTGTGATACCACTCATATCATCCATGAATGAGATTGAGCGATACATACATTTTTCCAGTGTAACGATATTAACATCGTTACACTGGACATCTTTATGTGCTCGACGCCTCAATCATTGGTATGTTTTCATCTACAAAACCATTCTGGGTATCACTCCATCTTATCTGTCTTGTCTTTTAACAAAGAAACAAGGAAGTCACAATCTTCGTTCAATGAATGTTCTGCAATTTGTCGTCCCCAAAGTAAGAACTGAACTGGGCAAGAAAGCATTTAGATTTTCAGCACCGAAGGCTTGGAATAACCTACAATCGAATATTAAACTTCAAACCCTAGTTACGTTGAATGAGTTTAAAGCTTCTGTGAAAGGACTGCAGTCTACCTTGTCTGTATGCACATGTGTCATGTGAGCAAGTTTTAATGTTGTAAATGTGATGTTTTATGTATTTGTTTACTGTTTTTAATGTAACCTTGCTGCTGCCCTCTTGGCCAGGTCTCCCTTGGAAAAGAGATCTTTGATCTCAATGGGATTTTACCTGGTTAAATAAAGGCTAATAATAATAATAATAACACAATCTTTAAACTCGTTCCTAGAGATGAAACGATATCAAAATCTCACGGTATGATATTATCACGGTATTAAGACCACGGTACAATATTGCGGTATATGTAAAAAAACTAATAAAAAAAACTACAGATGTCCGATAATATCGGCCGATAAATGCGTTAAAATGTAATATCGGAAATTATCGGTATCAGTTTTTTTATTATCGGTATCGTTTTTTATTTTTTTTATTTTAATTAAATTTTTTTTTATTTTTATTAAATCATCATAAAAACACAAGATACACTTACAATTAGTGCACCAACCCAAAAAACCTCCCTCTCCCATTTACACTCATTCACACAAAAGGGTTGTTTCTTTCTGTTATTAATATTCTGGTTCCTACATTATATATCAATATATATCAATACAGTCTGCAAGGGATACAGTCCGTAAGCACACATGATTGTGCGTGCTGCTGGTCCACTAATAGTACTAACCTTTAACAGTTAATTTTCATTAATTACTAGTTTCTATGTAACTGTTTTTATATTGTTTTACTTCCTTTTTTATTCAAGGAAATGTTTTTAATTTTTTTATCTTATTTTTATTTTATTTTATTTTTTTAAAGTACCTTATCTTCACAATACGTGGTTGTCCAAATTATATCGATATTACGATATATTTTTAATTCAAATGTTTAAAAAAATATCGATATATCTTACAAACTTGATATTTCTCCCAGCCCTACTACAAAGCAGTCTTTTTAAGTGCAAAGGATTTTTCGGGAACATCCACTGTGTCTCAACTTTTAATGTGTCCCACACATTAGCAAGAACAGACACGTTCCTATCTGAACCTCAATCTGGGCAAGAACAAGATGACGTCTTCCATTTCTTTGCCTCGGAATTGTAATGCAAATTGCTTTTTTTGCATTTTTAAACCGCTGAGTTTTGCTTTGTAGTCAATATACACATATTACCACATTGGAATACACACACTGTAGAATGGATACATTACAATAACATTTCTTAGGGATGTTTCAATCAGGTTTTTTCTGCCGATTGTGATACCACTCATATCGTCCATGAATGAGATCGACCGATACATACATTTTTCCAGTGCAACGATATTAGCACGTCTTAGAAGGAGGAATGTGAGGGGTTTAGTAGCCCATGTAGGGTGAGAGGGGGAGAACAAGGAACACAACAAAAAAACGGCGTTTAGTAAATTTAACATGAAATGAAATATATCGATATTACGATTTTTTTTAATTCAAATGTTTAAAAAAATATCGATATATCTTACAAACTTGATATATCTCCCAGCAATACTACAAAGCAGTCTTTTGAAGTGCAAAGAATTGTTCGGGAACATCCACTGTGTCTCAACTTTTAATTTCACAAAAGTAGAGTCCTCTACAGTGGACATTATTTCTATCTGTTTTGAAAATGCAGTTTCTCAGAAAGGTTAACTCACATTTTAGCTTTTAATAATGTACATACCTCACAAATTGACATTTAGCTTCACTGGTTTTATCTATTCTGGGTGATGGTAGCTTATCAAGTCGCTTCGCTGTGCAGCAGGTGCTCGAGACGAACGTGGTGCGCTTTAATACCTCCGCCACAGAGGTTATGTTTTTGCCAGGGTTGGTTTATCTGTTTGTTAGCAACATTACTTAAAAAGTAACATTTTTGAAAAAACACTATTCCTCTATCTACTACGTGGAACACATTGCACTTCCTGCTTTCTCTTTCGCTCCACGCCCCCACATTGCAGACAGAGTTTATTTTCAGACCCGACAAAGTAAAAGCGCCCAAAAAAAAACTACACATCAAGTTTTTGTTTGATACAGTCATGTCACAGCATTATTAAGATGTTGAAACCATAATACTGCGGTATCTACAGAGCCATTACATCCCTAACAATTCCTTATTTTCTTGTATTACATACAATTGTTTGAGCTATATAAAGTCAATAGCACACAATAACTAAACAAACTATTCAATCAATCAATCAATGTTTATTTATATAGCCCTAAATCACAAGTGTCTCAAAGGGCTGCACAAGCCACAACGACATCCTCGGTACAAAGCCCTCATGTGGCCAGGGAATTATTTCCCGAGTTTCTAAATATTAGCAAACAACATATTATTGAGTTTAAGAAAAACAATGCTCTAGTATCGCTCATATACTGATACTACCATTGGTATCACCAATTTATGGATCACCTCGATCCTCCTCTTACATGTGCTGTACTGACTGTAACAATGCTGACACACCATCAGTTGTTATATTATCCTCGCTCCCGACTCTTATTAATTACGTCTTAAATTCCTATTAATATCTGCTTACTTTGTGCTATATCATGCTTTAATCTACACTTCTTATAGTTTACTTAGCATTTTTTAAATTGGTGTTTAAAGCTAGTTTTGTGGTTAGCTTTGCTAGTAGCAGGTCTTGCTCTCAGTGTGTAACATGTTGGGCACGATCGGCACAACCCTAATATTTCCCTGTTCATTGACCCCACAAGGCAACTTTCAGCTCTGTTTAAGTGGTATTGTGACACTGCGTGCTGTGTGCACAAGCAGGCGTTGACTAGTTGCTGTGTGGGTAGATAGCAGCACAGGACCTGCACCCCAAAGCATGATTCATTCCATTATAGGTTAGACCAGGGGTCGGCAACCCGCGGCTCCGGAGCCGCATGCGGCTCTTTGACCGCTCTGATGTGGCTCAGCTTCACACTTGACGACCTTCCCGATTTTCCTGGGAGACTTCCGGATTTCAGTGCCTCTCCCAGAAATCTCCCGGGGCCGATATTCTCAGATTTTCACCCTAACAACAATAATAAGGACGTGCCGTGACGGCACAGCATTTAGCGCCGGCTACAACTTGTACAAACAGCGTGCCAGCCCAGAGTCATGTTGAATGCAGCTTGTGCCTGCACACGTAAGTGACAGCAAGGCATACTTGGTCAACAGCCATACAGGTTACACTGACGGTGGCCGTATAAAACAACTTTAACACTCTTACTAATATGCGCCACACATTTCGGGAGAACATCATTACATAAACACAACAGAACAAATACCCAGAATCCCATGCATCCCTAACTCTTCCGGGCTACATTATACACCCCGCTACCACCAAACCCCTCTCCGTGCGTCGGTTGAGGGGGGCGGGGTTTGGTGGTAGCGGGGGTATATAATGTAGCCCGGAAGAGTTAGGGATTCATGGGATTCTGGGTATTTGTTCTGTTGTGTTTATGTTGTGTTACAGTGCGGATGTTCTCCCGAAATGTGTTTGTCATTCTTGTTAGGTGTGGGTTCACAATGTGGCGCATATTAGTAAGAGTGTTAAAGTTGTTTTATACGGCCACCGTCAGTGTAACCTGTACGGCTGTTGACCAAGTATGCCTTGCTGTCACTTACGTGTGCAGGCAGAAGCTGCATACAACATGACTCTGGGCTGGCACGCTGTTTGTACAGGTTGTAGAAGGCGTTAAATGCTGTGCCATCACGGCACGCCCTTATTATTGTTGTTTGGGTAAAAATCAACAGACATTCGAGAGGATCGTTGCCCTGAAATTTGGGAGATTCCCGGAAAAATCGGGAGGGTTGGCAATTATGACGCTGTCAAGCGCCATTCATATAAAACTCGCGGGCCGCACTACCTCTAACATTAAATTTTCATATTAAGGTGCGGGCGGAATTTTCATATTAAGGTGCGGGCCCCGTGTCTGAGACCCCTGGTTTATACATAGCACAAAGCAAAAAAAAAAAAATTTGTATGCGGTGTTATTTCATTTTAAATTTCAAAAGAGTTTTGTGGCTCCCATTGTTTTCTTTAATTTGTGAAACTGGTCAAAATGGCTCTTTGAGTGGTAAAGGTTGCCGACCCCTGGGTTAGACATTTAGTCCAACATCATTTTTGGCAGCCACTGAGTAAATGAAGATGAAAATTGTTGAGTCAGTGCACCTTTGACGCAAAATAACATTGTTATTGAGGACGTATAGATCAGCCCACCTTTGTTTACATTCAAGAACTATATCTTAGCGGTTTGCATATCCTCCTACAGTGTGTAGTGTAGCATGTTTAGCTATTCCTTGTCTTGGTATGATACTCAACGTGGCAAAATGTACGGGGCACAGCTACGATGTGTCATCAACATGCATTATCACGATATGACATCATTTGCCAAATTAATTTCATTTGTATCGAATACCATCTATGACACAATCCTACTCCAATGTTGATGTAAATGCTAGTAACCAGACCTTGACCAACTTTGATAATTAAAAAAAACATGTAATAAAATCACAGTCTGTAGGTTCAATGTGCACAATGGAATAGCTTAGTTGCACAGACAGAAGTGTTTATACAAGTTTAGCCAGCGATCAGCAGAGATATGAGGAAATGAGCAGTATCACCAGTCCGTGAGTTTATCGAATTGCGGTTATCAGTCACGGTTTTACAGTCATTTTAATTTGAAACGGCAATTAATTGTCGGGAGTCTTGACATGGTTTATTGTTGATGTCTGCAATCGTTACACCCCTAATTGTTTAAAATAAAACAATACCCATCCCTAAGTGCGAATACCACAGTTGGTACACACACAGCCTCCGTCTGTACTCAAGAACACCAGATATTTTAAAATAAATTCAGTGTTGGCGCTGGAATTTTCAAAATGGGGTACCACAGTACATTTTTGGGGTTCCTCTTTTTTGTAACCGTTTTGAAAACAAATGATAAATGTATGCATTATCCTGTTGTATCTCACATTCTATATTGTGTTTTGGAAAAAGGTTGTCATAAATGTTACTTAATTCATGAAAAAATATTACAAAAGAAAACACATTTTTATGCATAGGTACATTTATTCAGTAATAAACCTTCATTCACTTTCTTCTTTCCTTTGTGTATCTAAACTTTACCACTGCCGGTAATTTTATCTATATTTTTATTTAATAAGTGGTAAGTGTATTTATTTCAGTATAAAAGTGTAAAAAAGTTTTTTGCTTCGGTCATGAAATTATGATAATGGTGTGCCATTATTTATTGAACGCTTAAATCTCTAGAGTCTACATCAACTTCATATCTATCCGTCAATTCTAAGTTTTTTTTTATTTTGTTTGTTTGTTTTCTTCCCTTTTTGTAAAATAAAACTGTTTTTTTTTTTGGCAAACACACAAAATATGCAAAATCTTCCAGAAAAAATATTTTCCAAAGTGGAATATTTGATGTGATGTAATCGGAGCCTTGCATAAGTCAATAATTCATAAAAACATTGATTTTGATTGAATGTTATATTTTGCAGACTTCCGAAAATTTGCGTCCTTTCTGATTTCAATGCGTAAAAAGACACAAAAAGTGTGTTAACGCCAACAGTGTACATATGAAATGATTGTTCAAGTACAAATCTATTAACTAGGAATGTGCCGAGCGATCGGCCACTGATAGGCATCGGCCGATTTTCATGAAAAATTATGTAATCGATGAAAAATTATGTAATCGGCAAATGCCGATTTATGCCTTTTAATGCCAATCACAAACGCCGATCCCCTCTGGCTGACACTATTTATTTTGAATCCCCTGGCTGACAAAGCGGCTAGCAGCTCTCCGAAGCTAATAATAATCACCTCCGTTACAGTAAATAAACTGCATTTATCCATCCATCCATTTTCTACCGCTTATTCCCTTTGGGGTCGCGGGGGGCGCTGGAGCCTATCTCAGCTACAATCGGGCGGAAGGCGGGGTACACCCTGGACAAGTCGCCATCTCATCGCAGGGCTAAACTGCATTTAATAATATCTTAAATATCATTATTACAGCTAGTTTGAAACACCAAGAATAAGTGCTTAGTAAACTTTAAGAAGTGTATATGGATGTGCGTTACAGCAGAAAGTAAGCAGATATTAACCGCAAATGACCAAAATCAGAGTCAAGAGAGGATAATGTAACAACTGTTGGTGTGTCAGTATTGTCACAGTCAATACATGACACGTAAGAGGGTGGATCATCCATGAATTGGTGGTGTTGATACCAAGAGTAGTTTCAGTATATAATATTAGTGATTAGGTCAATGTATTTGTAGTCTCAAAATATTTTTTTGTTTTTTGGTAATTCCTTGTACAAAGAAGGGTTTTGAGAGTCAAAAACCAAACGATTTAAAATAGTAGTTTTTGTTTAGTTGTTGCATACTATTGACTTAATATTTATGAAACAATTGTATCTAATGAATTAAGATAAGAAACTAGTTAAAATATTATCTAGATCCTGTTACAACACCGTAGGGTGCATACATGTCACACTAAGGGTGGCCGTATGAACAACGCCAACACTGTCATAAACATGTGCCATATAGTGAAACCATACTAAACAACAATGACAAACACATTTTGGGAGAATATTTGCACCGCAACACAACATAAACACTACAGAACGAATTCCCTTCATCATCAACTCTTCTGGGACGCTACAATATAAAAAAAAAACGCCATTGGTGGATCTACACCTAAAATCCACTGTAGTGATACCAAGCACAATAGCGCATCAAGTCGATACGACTATGATTACATCGATATTTTTTAGCATCACAAAATCTTCTTTCATTTTATAAAAAATTATATTATGTTTATAAACTCAGGAAATATGTCCCTAGACACAGGAGGACTTTTAATATGACCAATGTATGATCCTGTAACTACTTGGTATCGGATTGATAGCCACATTTGTGGTATCATCCAAAACTAATGTAAAGTATCAAACAACAGAAGAATAAGTGATTATTACATTTTAACAGAAGTGTAGATAGAACATATTGAAACAGAAAATAACCAGATATTAACAGTTAATTAACAAGTAGATTAATCATTAATTTTCTACCACTTGTCCTTAAAAATGTTGACAAAATAATAGAATGATAAATGACAATATGTTACTGCATATGTCAGCAGCTAAATTAGTAAATTTACTTACTAATAAAAGACAAGTTGTCTTGTATATTCACTATTTTATTTAAGGACAAACTTGCAATAAGAAACGTATGTTTAATGTACCCTAACATTTTTTGTTAAAATAAAGCCAATAATGACATTTTTTGTGGTCCCCTTTATTTAGAAAAGTACCGAAACATTTTGGTACCGGTACCAAAATATTGGTATCGGGACAACACTACAACACCGTCAATACCACTCATCAGAAAACAATGGAATATCTACAGTTAATACATGTGATAGGTTTTGGTATCAGCCACATAAAACCCTGATTGGAACCTACCTACTATTAACCAAATATTAGCTAAAATATTAATGTATTATCTGTCCTCATACGTGACAAGCCAGTCAGCTACAAAAGATACACTTAGCGAACTTTAGCCTAACTTCTATCATCGACCTCCTTTGTACTCTGGGTTCTTTTACGTAATCTCCCCCAGGACACATATCATGTAACCCGAACGTGTCACTGTCCACATTTGAAGACATTTCAGATCATGTCGGCAGTGTTTACACGCCGGCTCGGGCAGCTATCTCCCAAAGTCTGCGATAAGCATGTAAAATCACATTGCATTAATCGGGATTACACAGCAGCCACAGCAGAGCGGTTGGCTTGGCAACTTATCCAGCAGACCTCATGGCTTGTTACATGACTCTGTGTCTGTCTGTGTGTGTGTGTCTGTGTGTGTGTGTCTGTGTGTGTGTGTGTGTGTGTGTGTGTGTGTGTGCCCCTTTCAAGTAGACCAAGTGCCTGTCTCATGAGACAATGTTTTTAGATTGGTCTACTTCTTCCTGAGCTGCCCATGCATGTGGGGGCCGACTTGTGGACTAATGCGAAAAAGAACAACACTGATTTTGAACCGCACATAGCCAGAACTTCTGCTTCTGCATATTAATGGCTCTCTGTGAGGAACACATATTATTATGTTCTTCTCGGCTTATAAAAAAATTGTAGCAAACTTAAACATGTTTACTCACAAATCTAACCCTCAACTAGCAAAACAAATTGATTAATGGCTAACTTAGCCACTTAATTTTGACCTTTTGGCTTTTTTCATTGCGCAAAAATACACCTTTAATTGTGAGCCACGTACTCAAAACAGTATGTTCATAGTCAAAGTCACTGCTGTATGTACATGACTTTGTATATAATATGTAAGTAAACATTTGCTGAAGGAAGCAGCTTTTGTTTGGTTGTTCATGTTAGGGTTGTTCACTCTACCTTTGGAAAAGCTTATAACACACCACAGCCGTCCTTCATTTATTGCTGTTAATTAGTTCAGGACATAGAGTCGTGGTCAAAAGTTTACGTACACTTGTAAAGAACATAATGTCATGGCTGTCTTGAGTTTCCAATAATTTCTACAACTCTTTTTTTTTTTTTGTGATAGAGTGATTGGTCACAAAAAACATTCATGAAGTTTGGTTCTTTTATGAATTTATTATGGTCTTCTGGAAATGTGACCAAAATCTGCTGGGTCAAAAGTATACATACAGCAATGTTAATATTTAGAGATGTCCGATAATATCGGCCTGCCGATATTATCGGCCGATAAATGCGTTAAAAATGTAATATCTGAAATTATCTGTATTTTTTTATTTTTTATTAAATCAACATAAAAAACACAAGATACACTTACAATTAGTGCACCAACCCAAAAAACCTCCCTCCCCCATTTACACTCATTCACACAAAAGGGTTGTTTCTTTCTGTTATTAATATTCTGGTTCCTACATTATATATCAATATATATCAATACAGTCTGCAAGGGATACAGTCCGTAAGCACACATGATTGTGCGTGCTGCTGGTCCACTAATAGTACTAACCTTTAACAGTTAATTTTATAAATTTTCATTAATTACTAGTTTCTATGTAACTGTTTTTATATTGTTTTACTTTCTTTTTTATTCAAGACAATGTTTTTTATTTATTTATCTTATTTTATGAATTAAAAAAAAAAAGTACCTTATCTTTACCATACCTGGTTGTCCAAATTAGGCATAATAATGTGTTAATTCCACGACTGCATATATCGGTTGATATCGGTATCGGTAATTAAAGAGTTGGACAATATCGGATATCAACAAAAAGCCATTATCGGACATCCCTATTAATATTTGCTTACATGTCCCTTGGCAAGTTTCACTGCATTAAGGCGCTTTTGGTAGCCATCCACAAGCTTCTGGTGGAATTTTTGACCACTCCTCTTGACAAAATTGGTGCAATTCAGCAAATTTTGTTGGGTTTTCTGACATGGACTTGTTTCTTCAGCATTGTCCACACATTTAAGTCAGGACTTTGGGAAGGCCATTCTAAAACCTTAATTCTAGCCTGATTTAGCCATTCCTTTACCACTTTTGACATGTGTTTGGGGTCATTGTCCTGGTGGAACACCCAACTGCGCCCAAGCATGATGATTTTAGGTTGTCCTGAAGAATTTGGAGGTAATCCTCCTTTTTCATTGTCCCATTTACTCTTTGTAAAACACCAGTTCCATTGGCAGCAAAACAGTCCCAGAGCATAATACTACTACCACCATGCTTGACGGTATGGATGGTGTTCCTGGGATTAAAGGCCTCACCTTTTCTCCTCCAAACATATTGCTGGGTATTGTGGCCAAACAGCAAAATTTTTGTTTCATCTGACTACAGAACTTTCTTTCAGAAGGTCTTATCTTTGTCCATGTGATGTCCAAGTGTATTTTGATCACGACTAAATCAATTTCGTGAATTAGGAATCCTTATTTAGAAATCAAATATTTTCAAAGCTAGGGCATAAAAACCTGTTTTTTTCAACATTATGAAAGCTGTATAGACATGAAATAACATTCATTCAGTCACCTTTACACTTTTTTAATTCAATATAGTAATACTGCCTGAGGCTGAGCCAATCAGTGGCCACGATAGTAAACAGTGCGTTCTGTTTGGTCTCCTCTAATGGCCAATACTACTTATTGATATTTATTGTTCATTTGGCTATTTTTATGCTTAAGAATGCTTAATTTAGGACCAAAAAATATGTAAAATATGCTTTTAAAAAAAACAACCTTTCTGATTGTGACTTTAAACGCCTACTGTCTGTCTCCTGGTCAGAGCTATTAGAGTTATGTATTGGGTCGGCAATTGTTTGTAGCAGCTGTAAATGTTGGGTGTTGTATATACAGATATCTGCTCTTCAGCATAACTCATTTTCCGCTGAGTGGATGATATGGCAAATCTTCCTGCCATGATGACCTGGTTTGGCTCTAAGGGGACAGTAGGCGTTGAAACTTACCATTTAGAAAAGAGGGCACTTGTTGGGCTGTGTATTCAATGCCCGCGCCTAAGTGCCAAAAGGGTGAAATGAAAAAGACATCGCGAGACGCCTCGCGGCCGTAAAATTGTGTTTTTTACGCGCAGGGCTTTTGGCACTGTTCTGACACCATAAATATCGGATCGGGACGACTTCATTTATCATCCTGGGAAAATGAGTCAACAGTCATTACTGTCTGAATAGCTGGCAACACGAGTAAGTAGAACGATAATTGTGTCCTGCCAAGAGTCAGCCATGGTGGTGGTAGCGTCATGGTCTGGGTCTGCATGAGTGCTGCCAGCACTGGGAAGCTGCGATTGGGACCTACAACCTCCTGAAGCAAAATCCCTGCTGAATTTTGACATTTTATTATTTAGTAATGGCTGTAAGTTCAGTTATGTTCAGTGCATTGCAAAATGACAGCAAAGTGTCTTTAAGCTTTTTTTAGCACTTAGGATGTCGTTGTGGCTTGTGCAGCCCTTTGAGACACTTGTGATTAAGGCCTGTATACGTAAATAAACTTTGATTGATAGCAATGTTAAAGGTTGGATTTGCACACTTAGTTTTTCTGCAAACTCCATGGGCTTGTGGTAGCCATAATTGCCAACCCTCCCGATTTTTCCGGGGGACTCCCGAAATTCAGCACCTCACCCGGAAACCTCCCGGGACAAATATTCTCCCGAAAATCTCCCGATTTTCAGCCGGAGCTGGAGGCCACGCCCCCTCCAGCTCCATGCGGACCTGAGTGAGGACAGCCTTTTTTCACGACGGGAGGACAACAGGGTGACAAGAACTAAATCATCCAGACTAGAGATAAATTGTATTATTATGTTTATCTTACCTAAAAATAAATATATTTATTAATTAAAAACAAAAACAAATAAATGTTTACTATATTTTGCTAAAAACATCAAAAGTAATTGTATTTTTATTTTTATTTTTTCTGACTCCTTATTACATCGTCATAGAATTATACCGGTACATTAAAATAAACATATTTGAAATAATTAATTTTAAATTATCATAATAATGCATTTAAAATGACCATATTTAATTATTAAAATAATTGCTTGTTTATCAACAACTTTAGCATTTTATTTATTACATTTTGAAGCTCTCAGAAGCCAAGTTATGTTATATTCATGTTATATTTATGCAAGTTTGAAGTATCAATTATCTAAACTCAGTTTTGTTTGCATATTTTCAGGATGTGTATATATATATATATATATATATATATATATATCCATCCATCCATCCATCCATTTCCTACCGCTTATTCCCTTTGGGGTCGCGGGGGGCGCTGGAGCCTATCTCAGCTACAATCGGGCGGAAGGCGGGGTACACCCTGGACAAGTCGCCACCTCATCGCAGTATATATATATATATATATATATATATATATATATATATATGTATATGTATGTGTGTGTATATATATATATATATATATGTGTATATATATATATGTGTATATATATATGTGTGTATATATATATATATATATATATATATATATATATATATATGTATGTATATATATGTGTATATGTATATATATATATGTGTGTATATGTATGTATGTATGTATGTATGTGTATATATATATATATATATATATATATATATATATATATATGTATATGTGTGTGTGTGTATGTATATATATATATATATATATATATATATATATATATATATATATATATATATATATATATATACGTGTGTGTATATATGTGTATATGTATGTATGTGTGTATGTATATATATATAATATATGTGTGTGTGTGTGTGTGTGTGTGTGTGTGTGTGTGTGTGTGTGTATATATGTATGAAATACTTGACTTGGTAAATTCTAGCTGTCAATATACTCCTCCCCTCTTAACCACGCCCCCACCTCCCAAAATCGGAGGTCTCAAGGTTGGCAAATATGGTGGTAGCGGATCTGTGCTCTCACTCGTGCGGCGACTACTTATTATGACTGCTTTTATTTGATTAGCGAATAAATGCATGACGCAAGATACACCTCTGTTTGACTTTTAATTTGTACTTCTACTCGTTAAACATAGCCACATCAAAGATAATTTCTGCTGCGTCCTATTTTCTGGTGTGAAGCGACGTTACGGCACCCCTACAATTAGGCTGCCCTGCCACATTTCCAGAAATGTTTATGAGCGAGGGCAAACCGAAAGCGCCAAATCCGCATTATTGACAGGTAGCAATGTAACGATATGAACATTTCATATCACGAACTATAGAGAGCACCGAGGGCTGGGCAATATAGACCAAAACGCATAACCTGATATATTTTGGCTGAATACCGATATATGATATATTTTGCGGGGGTTTTTTTTCTCCGGAAAGTGACATTAGACAAAGTCGAACCCATTTATGCATGTCGAGTTGTTTTATTGAAACAAATACTTGAGTACATTTTTTAAAATGTTTAAGTATCAGATATAGAGCAGTGGTTCTTAACCTGGGTTCAATCGAACCCTAGGGGTTCGGTGAGTCGGCCTCAGGGGTTCGGCGGTCTATACTAGTGACCTTTCAGAAGGTTTAAGAAAATAGTTGCTGAATAGTGAGGCATGTAATCGCTTTTGTCAGATACTGTCAGTACTGACGTTGGAGTTTCGCCAAGCCTTGCTTTTTTTTGTTGTTGTTTTGAGGCCACGATCACTTCTTTCCTCAAATCATTTTATCTGCTGCCTAAGGAAGGAAATGCAGGGAAAAAGAGAAAGGAAGCACAGAAAGGAAGGATGTCTCTTCCACGTGCACTGGGCGTTTTGGGTCTGGCCCGGTCTGTCTTGTTTTTCCCTTCTCCCACAGTTGCACATTGTAGGGCTTTGGTTAGGAGAAGTTTAAAAATAAAAGCGAAGCGTCCACAACCCTCTACTTAACATGTACTCCACTGGGTTCCCATACGTCTTGTTTGCTACGCTTGTCACTTCCATCTTTGGGCCCTTTGTGTTGACAGCGTCCCTTCGCTTAGAGCAAAGGCTATACAGTGCTGCTTCAGCAGAATTAATACAGTATTTGTTTCTTTACAGTAATGACTGACTCATGCTTCCTATATTTAGAAATAGATATGGGCGGCATACAATCTGTTATGCACTATAGCAGTCTGCATCAAAGAGAGAGATGTTCTTAATATTTTGGTAGTATTGAATTTAACTAAATCAGTGCTTCTCAATTATTTTCTGTTACGCCCACTAGGAAGGAGAAAATATCTTGCGTCCCCCACTCTCCACAGCGACTATAAATAGTGCATTATCATTTGTCTATATCGTTGATTTCCAAACTTAAGTAGCACCTCAGAAAACTCTTCAAGTACAACCATAATGACCAAAATTAAAATACAATATCGTAGTAGGCCCAAGTATTCATTAAAAACTAGGTATAGGTTTTGTTTAAGCATGTATATTGTAACATTACACACAGTTTGAACAGTAACAGTTTGAATATAGGACAATAGAACTGTTACATTACAATATTGAAGTAATTATTTGCCATACCACTAGATAGAGCCTGCAAAGCACTTGTGGTACCGAAACCACAGTTTGGGAATCACTGACATATATATCATTTTGAACATTGTAACCTTATTAACATTAAAGAAAACAACACACCAGTCTTTCCTCGTCTCCCACCGCTATATTCGCTTTGTCATATTCTAGTACGGCTAAAAAAAGCATGTTCCCTGAGGTCAGGTAGTTGGTAATCAATCGATTGGCACATCCCTATTTTTAACTACTTTATCTGTTTGTGTTGCAGATTGAGTACAAGAAGTGAACAGTGTTAGAAATTGCTATAAAACGAAAAGGGGTAGGATTAAATAAACTCTGCTTCTTTCCACCTTTTTTTAGACACGCTGCAATGAGAAACTGGAAATATGTGATGTACCATATTGTAACTATGCATGTTTGAAATAACTAATACCTTAACCTTTAACCATTTGTTATACATGTATACTATTATGTTGTTGTATACTGTACTTGTAAACGTGTTGTTATATACTATTAAACAGGGCATTTAAAAACGCATTTGGGTTCAACTCTTGTATTAAGTCTCATTGGATTGTTTGGGTGTACCGAATGCTGTGTAACATTATGCTAATTAATTTGTTCCTTTGGTGTGTTGTCAGGCTCAGGTAGCATTCCTACAAGGCGAGCGGAAAGGACAGGAAAACATGAAACAGGACCTTGTAAGACGGATTAAAATGTTGGAATACGCTCTCAAACAAGAAAGGTAAGACCAAGGGCATTTCCATGCGCTTAATGTCCACCTAATCCATCTTTGAGAGAGTCTTTAGAGTGTCTTGTAACGCGGCCCCCCGTGTGGTCTTGTGCGGCCTTGCAGGGCTAAACACCAGAAGCTGAAGACTGGAAATGACGCGAGTCCCGGCGACAAGAAACCAGAGATGGAAGCAGAACCACGTATGTTTTCAGCCTTTGTCTCTCCATGGTTTTTAAGAAAAATTATGCTTCACCAGTTGTAGCAGCGCTTTTGGCCATTTCTATCAAACCCCACCTTTTGTTATTTATTGAAACGTCTCACTTTTTATAGTTCCCAATGGTCCAGCTGAGTCAGACTCGGAACCAGCCAATCAGATGTCATGGAAGGAGGGACGTCAGCTACTACGCAAGTAAGCCTTGTCATCTCTCATCTCATCTAGTATTCATGTGACCTTCAGGTGGGAGACGAGCATTCACATTATTTATATTCATTTCCTATTATTGCACTCACTTGGAATAGAAAAGAGTAAATCTTTAGTTATCTCGTAATCAGAAAGATCAAGTATAACAGACCTGCGGCTCATTAAGATTTTCAATCCGGCCCGCCATCAAAACTGTAGCCGCCATTATCACGTGCAGTGATGTTTTTAATTGACCGTAAGTTTTCAACTATAGAAAGTATTTCAATAGTTGAAATCTGCGCTTTTGGGTGTTATACGAGTTATTACGGTAATCTCTATCACAGCAGCTCAGACAATGAACAAACCAGAGTGGGTGGGGTTTGGTTTCGGAGCAGCAAGCCCGAAACGCATGTGTCCGGAACAGATGCGGAATCAGATTTTTACAACAAATTTCTGTAGAAAGTGATAATATATCATATTGTAGGTGTTTATTACACTTTGCATTCATATTTTGCTGTTTTTTACATTTTTGTTGTGTTTTGCTTGATTGTAAAAGATGTCTATCGAGGAGCTGGTCTGAGAAGTAAAAGAGCGACGTTCATATGTTGTTAATATTCGGTGTTTTATTGTTCATAGGTAATATTGTAAATCCCACTTTCTTTATTTTTATGTACATTTTGGGCGTCCCATTCAGTAAAAAAACTGTCAGCAAAATACGACATGTACAAATATGATGGTAAAAGTGATAGCAAATAAGCAGTTAGCAAAAATAAAAAATAACACAGAAATGACAATGAGCATTATTACACTACAAATGGATCAATACAAATACCAATAGAAATAGCGCTATTGATAATGGACAAAACCAATAATTTACCTCTATTATCAACAATACAGATGTTCAAATGCAACAATACATATACGTAATGATAACTTGAGATACGAAAGAATGCAGAAAAATGGAGGGGAAGAAAGAGAAGCAACCTACATTAACTTTGTAGCTTGTTATAGTAACAATAGGTTAAGCTTTGTCAGTGTGCCATGCGTTGTACCCAGTTTACCCTAGGGCAGGGGTGTCAAACTCAAATACAGGGTGGTCTAAAATTTAAAGCTGAACAAAGCCGCGGGCCAAGGTTGAACAAATTAACCTTTTGATAGGGACCCAAACAAGTTTTGCATTGAATATTGAACAAGCAAGGCTTACCGGTATATAACTTTATAGTGACATGCAAAATCGAGTTTCAAATAATAATAATAATAATTAAAAAATATCAATGGCATATCAAATACAAATTGAATGCCTCTTTTCTATTTGCAGCCTTCTGAGGTAAATATCAACATTAACTTTTTCCACAGGCTAATAAATTAGAAAATAAAATAACAATGAATAAATCAACCATTCAGGACTTTAAACTGCTCAGTTTGCAACACACTGATCTAATCTGATGTGCCCAAGCCAGATACCTGCCATCTTTTCTTGGATGCTAGTTCATTAATGTCGGGGCTCAGGCTTTGAGCTGAGGCAACCTTCTTTATCGAACGAAGTTGTTCATCAGTCATTATATCTCGTCCACCCGGACCACAGTCTTGGGGGCGTGCTTTAAAGGCACTGCATTTATCGTCCTCCACGAGCTGTCGTCACGTCTGCTTTTCATCCATTCTAACGTGTCGGCCCGATCAGAAAATATGTGCGACTTCAGCACGCACACATGTAAATGCAATGCATAGTTGGCCAACAGCGATACAGGTTACACTGACGGTGCCAGTATAAATAACTTTAACACTGTTAGAAATATGCGCCACACTGTGAATCCACACCAAACAAGAATGACAAACACATTTCGGGAGAACACCCGCACAGTAACACAACATAAACACAACAAAACAAATACCCAGAATCCCATGCAGCCCTAACTCTTCCGGGCTGCAATATACACCCCCACTACCTCCAAACCCCCCCACCCCTTCCATGCGTCGGTTGAGGTGGGCGGGGTTTGGTGGGATTAATGATATATAAGCAGATGTAAACAACACCAGGCAGCAGGAGTATAGCATCAGAATTGTAAAAAAAACAATACATTTGTTGCGAATGAATACACTATCAATAATAACTCTAACCATCACAATGAAGTGACAATTAGACATAAGTAAATGATATATAGACAGTGATGTACAGATGGTTTCCTCTTAGCTCACTTTATGGTACCACTAAACATTTTCAATCTTATATCGATCAATTCACATTAGAGATGTGCTGATCAGTATTTGACCATTTTTGTGAAAAAGTATGTGATCGCCATTGCCGATATATGTCTTTTAATGCCGATGTCAAATATCGATCCCCTATGGCTGACAATGTATTTATTTTTAGGCCCCAGGCTGACAAGCAGCTAATTCTGGGTCTCCATACAGCGTGGAGCCGCTATCCTAAATTATTAATCATTTCCATTACTGCAAATAAACTGCTTTTCTTAGTATCTTAATTATTATCAAATAACGTTATCACTGGAGGACGATGCTAAACATGTTACACCCCGCGCTAAGCTAACCGCTAAGATAGCATTAAGCAACCCCAATAAAGTTCTAGGAAAGTTTAAAAAGTTTTACAGCAGAAAGTGAGCAGCTATTACCCGGAAATTAACTGGTAGATTAAGAGTTACCGGTAGGTGAAAGGTTAATATAACATCAATTGTCGGTGTATCAGCATTGTCACAGTAAGAGGGTGGATCCATAAATTGGTAGCATTGATACCAGAGGTAGAATCAGTTTATATGATACAAGAGGGATTAGATAGACATTTTTATTTTCTCATACATTTTGTTGTTTTCGTTAATGTTTACAAACGCAGGGAATCATTTGCCTGAACAAACACAGGAACACAGAGGGCAAAAACCAAATGATTTAAAACAGTAGTAAATAGTAGTTTTTGTTTAGTTATTGCATACTATTCACTTGGCTTTGGTCAAACCATTGTATGTAATAAAAACAAAATAAGGTGTTTGATTATTGTATTGATATTGTTTAAACTGTCAATAGCACTCATCGTAAATAAATGGAAAACGTACAGTTAATACATACGGTATCGGAATCGGCAGCATCAAACCCTGATGGGAACATCCCTAGTTAACATCCTTGCATACCTAAATGTCCCTCTGTGGAAATGAAGGCTATGCACTTCTGCGCTACACAAAATGTTCAACCTGTTTTCTTCAAAAACTTTGAAGGCGGCATCACATACACAAAAGCAGTGTGATGTAGAAATGATGTCATCGCCTCAAAGCATTTACTTCCTTCCGGCGTGGCGCAGTGGAAGAGTGGCCGTGCGCGACCCGAGGGTCCCTGGTTCAATCCCCACCTAGTACCAACCTCGTCATGTCCGTTGTGTCCTGAGCAAGACACTTCACCCTTGCTCCTGATGGGTGCTGGTTAGCGCCTTGCATGGCAGCTCCCTCCATCAGTGTGTGAATGTGTGTGTGAATGGGTAAATGTGAAAGTAGTGTCAAAGCGCTTTGAGTACCGGTACCTTGAAGGTAGAAAAGCGCTATACAAGTACAACCCATTTACCATTTATCATTCCTTCGGTCGTATTAAACAATGGCTGACATTTACGTTCTTCCCTGTGAATGTAGATATCTGGAAGAGGTGGGCTACTCGGACACCATACTGGACATGCGTTCCAAACGCGTGCGCTGTCTGCTTGGGCGGAGCAGCCCTGAGGCGAACGGGCCGCCGCCACCTGAGTCCTCCCCAGAGCCTGAGACACGTTCCGGTGGAGAATCATTGTTGGTCAGACAGATAGAAGAACAGATTAAGAGGTGACACCACAAGACATTTTTAAATTGGTCCTTTTATGACAGAATGATAGATTGTGCAGGTGTACCTAATAACCAAATACACTTTTGTAGGAATGCGGGCAAAGAAAGCTCCAAAGAACGGCTCGGCGGTTCAGTGCTCGATAAGATCCCATTCTTGCACGGTTGTGAGGATGACGACGAAGATGACAGCGATGAGGAAGACGACTTCCAAGGCATGGCCACGGACTGCATCGATGGTCCTCGCAAGAGCAAAAAGTCCCGCGTAAAGGTGCGTCAAAGCTTTTCCTCTCGAGCAACATCAAGTGTAAGACTTGTTTGACTTGGTTTCTCAGCTCATTGCGATGAAATAAGTATTAACTTATTTAGCTTATAAAACCCACTCATGAATTCATTTAGGACAGTTTTTAAGACACACCCACTACATTTTTTAAGAAATACATTATTTCTTCCACACATTAGCCATACAGATAAGCCGCAGATGTATATGTAGTTAAATGAGTCATTTACACAGAAAGATTTTGTAAATGTTTATTTACATACCTTAATTGTATCCAAACGTTGTCTGTCTCACGGCAGTAAAAGCAGCTGATCAAAAAAAAACAAGTCATTGTCATGGACCCACTAGCTGCGGAAGCGAGCTCTCCAATCAGCTAAACAGACTCAATAAGTCCACGGTGATGTTTTGGTGAATTTACGAAACTGAAACAATACAAAAAGAGTGCCGTTGTAAGTTGATGATACTAACAAAGACACTCGTAAACGTGTTAGCATATTAGCTAATGTTAACGACGCTAGTTTCATTAAACTACGATAGCACGTACAGATATGCATGAAAACACTCCTTACAGACATCTCACATGGGACAGTTTAGTAAGTATGACTTGTTTTAGTTATATTGTAAAGCTTACAAACGTTGCTTGGAGTGATGAATTTATAGGAGTAGAAACACTATGGACAATTAGAAGACGAAATGGCTCCGGTTTAACGCTCTAAACAGAAGGGCACTGCAGAATTCGTCCAAAAGATAGTGCCATAGAACAAACAACACACCTTATCAGTGTCTTTGCTTGTTTGTTTTTTTAAACTACTGGTATTTGCATTATGAAATAAACCAATGAATACAAATGACAGAGGTAATTCAAAGTTTTGCTTTGAATTACTTTTCCATGAAGTATCCTGGGCTTCTTGTTAGTGTGTTATTGTTTTAACGACAATTCATCGTACATGTAATATATTTTACTATATTGATGATTAAATACGTTATAATTCCACAAGAGTTTTGCAGCAGCACACTCGCGTATGAGCTGTCCGGTTTGGATGTGCAGAACAACTGCTTTAGTGATCGCTTTGTGCATTGTTTTCTTTTCTCATCATACATGGTACCTTGTGTAACGGATTTCGCCAAAGTAAGCTGCTTCTTAGGTGGAGTTTGTTGTTGTTGCGGTCTTGTTCGCTTTGTAAAGATTTGCATTTCCCGCATTTGGCTCGATGCTGTTTCAGATGCTGGAATAAGTTGATTGTGCTCCTGCCTTTTTTAAAGAAACTTTGCACCGTGCAGTCACTTGTTCAATTCCTATTGCCTCACATCTAAAGTACTGATCACACTTTTTTTTTTCTTTGGAACAAACGTCTCACTCTCGTTAGCATTAACCATGCTTTGCTAGGCTTATGAATCTCCGCTAACCAAGTAATGGGGCGGGCGAGAGCTATGGAAGCTCATGGGGGGAAAAAAGTATACTGCAGCAAGAGGAGAAAAACATAGATGTTTTATTTTTTTTAATCGTCTGCAGCAAAAAAGCTTGCATTCATCAATAAAATCGAAATATCGCAGAGGCCTGGATGTGATTTGTGTTGGTATCAGCCGATCTCACTCAGGCAGTATAAAACCATGATAGGAACATCCTTAATTGTATTACGGTACTTATCAATCAATCAATCAATGTTTATTTATATAGCCCTAAATCACAAGTGTCTCAAAGGGCTGCACAAGCCACAACGACATCCTCGGTACAAAGCCCACATAAGGGCAAGGAAAAACTCACCCCAGTGGGACGTCGATGTGAATGACTATGAGAAACCTTGGAGAGGACCGCATATGTGGACTTACTTGCATAATTTCAGTTAACTTAAAAAACGACGGCAGAATTTGGACTCAAATGCAATTTTATTGTTAAAGTACATTAGAAAGCACAGGAGCTTGTGCTGTCCAAATAAAGTGTGTGATTAATCTGTGTATTTCCATGATTAATACTGTATTTTTTGGGATTATTCCCAAGAGTTAAAGCGTTATTTTTGACAGTCTTATTACCTATTACACTAATTTCCTTTTGTCACCTATGTCACAAAGGCAACGTGAATGTTTTGTTCAGTTAGCTTAGCATATATTGACATACATTGGTTTGCTTTTAGCATCTTTAATGTACAAAAGGAATCAAAGTGCCCCCCTCGCATCCTTAAATTTTTCTGAATTCGGCCCTCAGTGGGAAAAGTTTGGATACCCCTAATAGAGGACATGGGACTACATACAATGTGAATATTGATAAAACAAACCTGTAATGTTAATAAAAAAGTACTTAAAAAAAAAAAAAAAAACATAAATGAACATATAACCTCTAACCCATCCAAACACACTCCTATTTTATTATTTTATATATACATGTAATATTATATACATATATACACCACTGTGATACTGTTAAATAATCAGACTTGATCACCTATTTTAGGTGGGACTATTTATTTCATTGCGCATGTCATGAGACAAGGTTACCTTTTAGAGCATTGGTGTCCAAAGTGTGGCCCAGGGGCCATATGTGGCCCACAGCAAATGTTAATTCTAAAAGTACTATTACCACAAAAACATGTAAAAAGTGGAATAAAATAGCAAATAAGTGTACAGTAGCTGGAAAAAGTTGAGCTGTTGACACTAACACTGGACGACGTGGCTCAGATGTTAGAGCGGCCGTGCCAGCAACTTCAGGGTTTCAGGCTCGAATCCAGCTTACGCCATTCTAGGTCTCGTTCACACTGAAAGTCAATTTCGGTTTTTTTGTCCATACGCGGCCTGAAAACGGGTGAAAATAAAATGTTTTAGGAACTCACGTGAAAGTTCCACCATTCTTTTCTCCGTCCGCTCGCCCACAGACACGCTTTTCGAGCAGACATCGAAGCAAAATATCCCGTAAAACTATCAGAGCCAAAATACTACTCCTGTTTCTTCTTAATTTTCTACGGGCAATAATTTAGTCCAGAAAATGTTGACTGTGATTGCAAAAAATCCTTGAAATTGCCATAAACGTGCGAGTACGGTACTTAGACTGTCGAGTGGAAGCCATGTTTACTTCCATAAACACTGCAGTGCGTGCGACGTCATGACGTCAACAACAACACGAAACACGTTTCAGTTTGTAGTGCACAACACTGCGATAAGACACCAATCTGTACTGACTGAAAAACATGAACAATCATGTCACTGTATCTGTAAAGTACTCGCCCACATTTCATGTTTTGTTTTTACACAGCTGAGTGTATGTACTGTATAGTTGTACTAACACGCGTGTCGTGCTGCTTGTATCGTGATCCATATTAAAGTGACTCACTCAATGGACAGTTGTTCGTCTGGTCCAGCTGACCGGGGACGTTTGCTGTTGATTTTGTATAAGCAATCCATTTATGTAAAAGCTTGTCTCCAAGTTCCATATTTCTAGCGTCAAAATGGCTTTCATCCACCTCTGCCGGCTTCTGTCTGCTCCAACGTCTCACTCTTCCTTCATGCTCGTTTATATAAGCAGCAGTATATTTTGCTTCCAAAGTATAAGGTTGTGAATCCTCATTTGTCCAAAAATAGTTGTCTTTGTTGTCTGTTACCAAGTCTGCCATGATTACAAACAAACTGGTGTTTGACTCCGGAAATAGGAACACAGTCCTTTGAGACATTTGTGTTTAAGGGCTATATAAATAAACTCTGATTGATTGATTGATTGAACACACTATACATGCTATTGAAGCAGGAATCAATGTGTAGAAAAAAAATCATACCCAGCAATGATTAAAATGATCAAAATACGGTAAATATTGAACATATTACATACTGTTATGATCATGTCTACATATAAAGACATGCAGTGTGTGTATATAAAAGGTTGCAGGAGGGTTTTGAAGTTGTTTTAGAGGGCTTTGAAGGTTACAACACTGACTCCCATTAGCCCCATCTTTCAAGCTTTTTTTATCATCTTTAAATTGTAAAAAAAAAAGACGTGTGTTCTTGTCTCTCATAATGATTATGAACAATAGGCAAAATTCCAGAAAAAGTGCAGTTCCCCTTTAGGATATTATTATTCTTTTATTTATTTTTTTTGCTATCATGTTATGTTTATGAACAATTAATATTTTCCTTCCAGATGGGTTCAGAGCCCATGACCACAGACCTGGACCCGGAGGACGATGACGACGAGGACGACTCGGAAGACGCCCTCAGTGAATTTGACTTTCTGGGCTCCGGGGAGGATGGGGAGGGGGCGGGTGAGGCCAGGATCTCTGGGGACGGACGGGAGTTAGGTACGCTGTTGCCATAGCAACACCATCCGCACTTCCAACATCCCTGTCCCACCACTGTATCTGTCTTCCTCCCCACACACACACGCTCACATTTTTTTAAGAGTTACCTCTCATTGTGTCTCAGCATCTCTTCTTGTCAATAAAACCAACCTCTTTTCCCAACCGCTTGTCTCTCTGTCTCTGTCTGTCACTCTTAGCACTGTGTCGCAGTCATCTGTTTCTAGATGTGCTCTCTCTCTATCTTTGGGGTCATTTCATCATGAGTATCATGATGGACGAGTATCATGCATGCAGCCTTTACATGTCCACAAGTCATACTTTTGTCCTCCGTGTGAGGAATCAAGTCTTTTGTGTCCACTTTTGGCATCTCTCCGCATGACTGGATGTGTTGTGTCTCTTTCCTGTCGCCGCGTTCAGAGAACCGCAGGAACAAGTTGCAAGGCATGATGTCGGACTTCCCCTCAAAACCTGCCCCGCCTCCTTCTGTGTCTGGACAAGCTCGCTCTGGGGAAGGTAAGACAAGCCGCTCCCAATTAAGTGTCCCTTCTCAGAATTGCCTCCACTACCATATTATGCATGCTTGTAGCTTAGATGTAGAATCCCCAAATTAGACCCTGGTAGTGTAGAGTTGCTCCTCCAACTATAAATAATCTGTCCCGGTCTGCAGGGTGGAATGGGGAAAAACAAGACCGACAAGAACCCCTTCCTGTATTTTCACCGTCTGCATTTCTATCTCCAAACCTGCAGGTGGCGCCTTGGGTTTCTCCTCGGACGTCTTCATTATGGACGCAGTCGGAGGTGGAGACATGAACTTGGGTGAACTGGCTGATCTCACTGTTGCCAATGACAACGATCTCTCCATGGATGTAATTAGCGCGTTCCATTTCGCCACCTACTGAAGCATTGAGCTTCTTTGATGATGCAAACGTGTGCGTTACAGATGCATGATAACCGAGATGAGTTTAAGAAGACCTGGAACCCTCGCTTCACGCTACGGAGTCACTTCGACGCCATCCGGGCTTTGACCTTTCACCCGACCCAAGCGGTTTTGCTCACGGCCTCTGAAGACGGAACACTAAAGCTATGGAACCTCAATAAGGCTATGCACTCAAAGAAGTAAGAACTGTCGCACCTTTTTAAGAAAATTACTCTTAATTTGGAGTTTTCAAATACTTTGACACAAGTTAAGCTAACTTTTCCTCCGCAGGAATGCAGCTTTAGATGTCGAGCCCATCTACACATTCAGAGCGCACAGGTGAGTTAAATATGCACAAACAACAAACAAAAATGCTGTAATGCCAGAGATGTACATTGGTACCTCAGGATTTCAAGTTTTTCGGGATACCAGCTGTTTCTCAGCTAATTGCTTTTAGTTGCCCCGCTGTACTCTCTTTGGAGGGGTTGCGGGGAGTCTCTGGGCCCCTCGGTGCGGGGCGTCCCATCTTTCTGCCTGCGTGGGGTGTGGTCTCTCGCTTGTTGTCTCCTGCTTCTCCCGTGCCTTGTCTACAACCTGCCGCTGGCATGCCTGGCGGCACGGTAGACCTGGTCCCGCAGGTCCTGTTGCTGGCCGGCCTGCCTGCGTAGGGCTGGTGGTCCCTTGTTCCCTGGTCACCACTGTTTTGGGTTGGGCTTTCTGAGTGGCTGGGGCTGTACTTTGGCTGCCACTCATACTGGGACACAAATATTGTACAAAACCCAAAACCAGTGAAATTGGTAAATCGTAAATAAAAACAGAATGCAATGATTTCCTTTTCAATTTATATTCAACTGAATAGACTGCAAAGACAAGATATTCAATGTTCAAACTGAGAAAACATTTTTTTTTGCAAATCATTAACTTAGAATTTAATGGCAACAACACATTGCAAAAAAGTTGGCACAGGGGCATTTTTACCACTGTGTTACATCACCTTTCCTTTTAACAACACTCAGTAAACATTTGGGAACTGAGGAGACCAATTTTTGAAGCTTTTTAGGTGGAGTTCTTTCCCATTCTTGCTTGATGTACAGCTTAAGTAGTTCAACAGTCCGGGGTCTCTGTTGTCGTATTTTACGCTTCATAATGCGCCACACATTTTCAATGGGAGACAGGTCTGGACTATAGGGAGATCACTCTAGTACCCGCACTCTTTTACTACGAAGCCACGCTGTTGCAACACGTGTAGAATGTGGCTTTGCATTGTTCTTGCTAAAAATAAGCAGGGGCGTTAGTGAAAAAGACGTTGCTTGGATGGCAACATATGTTGCTCCAAAACATGTATGTACCTTTCAGCATTAATTGTGCCTTCACAGATGTGTAAGTTACCCATGCCTTAGGCACTAATACACCCCCATACCATCGCATATGCTGGCTTTTCAACTTTGTGCCTAGAACAGTCCAGATGGTTCTTTTCCACTTTGGTCTGGAGGACACGATGTCCACAGTTTCCAAAAACTATTTGAAATGTGGACTTGTCAGACCACAGAACACTTTTCCACTTTGCATCAGTCCATCTTAGATGAGCTCGGGCCCAGCAAAGCCGGTGGCGTTTCTGGGTGTTGTTGATAGATGGCTTTGGCTTTGCATAGTAGAGTTTTAACTTGCACTTACAGATGTAGCGACAAACTGTAGTTACTGACAGTGGTTTTCTGAAGTGTTCCTGAGCCCATGTGGTGATATCTTTTACACACTGATTTCGGTTTTTGATGCAGTAGCGCCTGAGGGATCGAAGGTCTTGGGCATTCAATGTTGGTTTTCAGCCGTGCCGCCCACGTGCAGTGATTTCTCCAGATTCTCTGAACCTTTTGATTATATCACATACCGTAGATGGTGAAATCCCTAAATTCTTTGCAATAGCTCATTGAGAAATATTGTTCTTAAACTGTTCGACAATTTGCTCACGCATTTGTTCACAAAGTGGTGACCCTCGCCCCATCCTTGTTTGTGAATGACTGAGCATTTCATGGAAGCTGCTTTTATACCTAATCATGGCACTCACCTGTTACAAATTTGCCTGTTCACCGGTGGGATGTTCCAAATAAGTGTTTGATGAGCATGCCTCAACTTTCTCAGTCTTTTTTGCCACTTGTGCCAGCTTTTTTAAAACATGTTGCAGGCATCAAATTCCAAATAAGCTAATATTTGCAAAAAATAAAGTTTTCCAGTTCGAACGTTAAGTATCTTGTCTTTGCAGTCTATTCAATTAAATATAGATTGAAAATTATTTGCAAATCATTGGATTCTGTTTTTATTTACGATTTACACAACATGCCAACTTCACTGGTTTTGGGTTTTAACTATATATATATATATATATATACAGTTCTGAAGTATGTGTACCAATATTGATATTAAATATACCCGGTATGTGTAATGTAGTTAAGACATCTAAATAAATTACATATTGAAATCACTACACTAACTTAAGTTTTTTTTTTTATTATTATTTTTCTTACAACTTCGTGCTGTCTCAGAGTGATCTGCGATCACGTTTACACAGCTGTTTTTACACGTAATCGGCGATTGCGATGCTTTAGGTGTGCATATTCATTTCATACCAAATTGAAGAGGGAAGTTTGCCAAACATGTAAGAATACAGTACAAACTGCGGTAAAGCCATATTTTTTAGGGTAATCGCAAAAATGCTGTTATATGGATGCGGGCGCGTGCTGAAGTTTCTTTTGTTACACAGCGGCAGCGTTGATTGTGACGCAACAACAATCTTTTGCACCAAAATAACACTTCAGTGTGCATTGATCAATATAACAGACTGAACAATAACACATACCTTCAACTACATCAACTTTAACAACACCCCACATCACACCCTGACAACAATGCAATATGAAGTCTAACAATTAAACACTGAATATTAAGAGCATGTGAAAGTTCGACTCCTTCCTTGTTTAGTTCCCTGATGAACTCCTTAAAGTTTTGTAATCAATCACAAATATCAAGCAGCTAAAATGCGGCAAACATGGGGAAGTGTTCATAATGCACTGTAATGGATTTATATATGTGTAATTTTAAATTATGTATATGTGTTGTTCAATGAGCAGGAGGTTTGTTTGTTGGGTATAGTTAATATTATAGTTAAGTTTTTTCGATTGGGTCATATAAATTGATGCTGTTCTCTCATCACTGTCTAATGAGATGCGTGGTCATTTACCTTGGCTTCTCTTTTCGTCCACAAGAGGGCGCCGATTTCACCTCAACTCAATCCACAGGTGACCAAATTTAGGCAAAAACTTTCTGCGAGTCAATCTTCTTGTTAAACTTGTGATGTCTCGTGGGCTACACATGGGCCGCTGGCCCTAGTTTTGACAGTCCTAGTCTAGAAAGAGGATAATATACCAACAACTGTTGGCGTGTCATCATTGTCACAGTCACTACGCGACATGTGAGAGAAGGGCGGGTCAATACATAAATTGGTGGCGTCGATACCAAGGGTAGTAAACGGGTTAATATAAAAAAAAAAATGTAAATAATTTTTGTTGTTGTTTTTGTTCATGTTTACAAACTCATGGAATAGTTCCCTTGAAACAAGAGGACTTTGATGGCAAAAACCAAAAGATTAAAAGAGTAGCAGATAGTAGTTTTTGCTTTTGTTTAGCTATTGTGTAGTATTGACTTTGTTTTGCTCCAACAACTACATGTAATAAAAGAGCATAAGGAACTACTTTAATAATTGTGTTGATCTTGTTAAACTGTCGATAACACTAAAGAAAGCATTAAACATTAATAAATGTTTAATAATGTTTTACATGTTCAGTTCAGTTTAGTTTATTTACTTGTATAGCACATTTAAAAACAACCCCAGGGTGGGGGCACTAGGATGACAGGGGATGCAAAACAATAACAGTGCATCCCATAACATGGTCACTACTGCCTAGTTTCTCTTGTTATATTCTTATTTTACTGTTATATTTGTATTCTCATTGTTGCTTTTTATTTTTATTCTATTGTAATATTTTTCTATTTTGTTTCCATTTATACCCCCATTATTTACTTTTTAAATTCGATCTCAATTTTGTACACTGCTGCTGGAATTTTAATTTTCCTGAGGGAACTCTCCTGAAGGAATCAATAAAGTACTATCTATCTATCTATCTATCTATCTATCTATCTATCTATCTATCTATCTATCTATCTATCTATCTATAAAAACAATATAAAAATAAAATGTGATTAAAAACGATTTTAAAGGGTAACCAATAAATAGAAGTACAAATGTAAAAACACAGAGGACCACACAACTCACATGGTGTTAAAAGCCAGAGAATAAAAGTGAGTCTTAAGACGAGACTTAAAACACTACAGCAGTTTGAACATGGAGGGGCAGAGTGTTTCAGAGCTTAGGGCCGACCACAGAGAAGGCCCTGTCTCCCTAGGTTTTAAGTCTGGTCTTGGGCACCACGAGCTGGAGCTGGCTCTCGGACCTCAGAGCGCGCGCAGGAGTGTAAATTTTGGATGAGGTCCGAGATATAATGAGGTGCCAGTCCATGCAAAGCTTTAAAACCAAACCGCAACATTTTTAAATCAATTCTAAAATGAACAGGGAGCCAGTGCAAAGTCTCAAGAATTGGGGTTATATGTTTGCGTTTCCTGGCCTCTGTTAAAATTTGGGCTGCTGCGTTCTGGACTAACTGCAACCGGGAGAGAGCTTTTTGGCTAATGCCAGCATTAGTGAATTAAAGGCATTTGGTTGCAACACCTTATTGAGTGCACTTTATCTGACACACTCTTTCCGTCCAGTGGTGCGGTTTTGTCACTAACCATGGGAGAAGATGGAGATTCCTGCTACAGCGGGGGTCTGGATGGAAGCGTGCGATGTTGGAAGATGCCGGACCTCAACGTAGATCCCTATGACAACTACGGTCAGTGAGTCAACAGCAGCTGCGTTATCCCGTTGCCAGCTGGCACAGCCGATGTGCTCTATAAAGTGCATGTGTATCTCCCTAATTAGACCCTGGCATCGAGAGCAGCGTGCTGGCAGGCCACGAGGACATCGTGTGGGGTCTGACGTACTCCGCAGTCCACCAACGGCTGGCCTCGTGCTCGGCCGACGGCACGGTTCGCATCTGGGACCCGCAGCACTCCGCCCCCTGCCTGTCGGTCTTCAACAAGGAGAGAGGTGGCTGCACGTGTAGCGCTGGAGGTTCCTCCTCTGTTGTTTACCCGTGTAACACGTCACGCTCTTGCCTCCTCAACAGAAAACGGGACACCCACCTCAGTGGCCTTTGTGGCTTCTGACCCCAACCAGGTGGTGGTGTCGTATGATGGTGGCCAGACACTGCTCTATGACCTTAACACAGAGCAGAGCATCATAGCACTAGAGACGCAGACCAAGGATGGTATGTGCACTGCAAAAAGTCAGTGTTCAAAAACAAGAGAAAAAAAATTAGAGGTATTTTATTTGAACTAAGCAAAATTATCTGCCAATAGAACAAGAAAATTCGGCTTGTCAAGACTTTCCAGAACTAGTAAAATTAGCTAACCTTAATTAACCCAAAAATACCTTCAAATAAGTATATTCACTCACAAATATCAAGTGCACTTTTCTTGGTAGAAAAAAAAAATTAGACCTTTTTGCTCAATATGTTGAAAAATATTCTTTAAGTAAATGCTAGTGCCATTATCTTGACATAATGATATGCGCTCGGCCTCATGACTTTTTTTTCATGCTTGAAGTAAGAAATTATTACTTTAAAAAAGTAGTTTTATACTTGTGAGTGTTAATGACACAGCTTTGCATCAGTTGATATTCTAGTTTCAAGCATGTTTTACTCAATATTGGTCATAAAATCTCAGCAACAAGCTGTAATATCTTACTGAGATCATTTAGGACCAAAACACTTAAAACAAGTTAAACACTCTAACATAAAATCTGCTTAGTGAGAAGAATCATCTTATCAGACAGAAAATAAGCAAATATCACCCTTATTTCAGATATTTAATCTTACTTAGATTTCAGTTTTTGCAGTGTGCTGCTTAAGTAGAGATGTAATACATATAGCGATATGATTTTTTATATGTGTTTATCCTCCCTCCCGTGCAGGAAGTGAGTTAATTAACCGTGTGGTCAGTCACCCCTCTGAGCCCATCTCCATTACTGCACATGAGAACCGCACCATCCGTTTCTTAGACAACAAAACAGGTATGCAAATTCTTCTGTTTACCTGCGCAGATCAACTACTTTGTGAAACAAGCAAACGAGAACTATGAATATACCGTCTCTTTATTCTTTTTTTTTTTTTTTTTTTTTTTTTTTTTTTTTTTTTTTTTTTTAAACAGGTAAAGTGGTCCACTCAATGGTGGCTCACCTGGATGCGGTCACATGTCTCACCACGGATCCTAAAGGCACTTACCTCATCTCTGGCAGTAAGTCACAACAACAACACATTTGTTTTTTTGAGTTTGAGTTTATTTTGAACATGCATGCATACAACATGATACATCTCAATTTCCAGTTTCTCTTTTCAACATGTTCGAAAATGAGTAGGAAGAAGCAGAGCTTATTTAATCCTATGCCTCTTCTTTTACATAACAGTTGCTAAAACTTTTGTTCACTTCCTGTTCTCAATTTATTCACAATATACTCCATAAGTAATCACAATAAAAATAAATAAATAAATAAATAATACTCTGTGAAGTAAGTTACATTTCATATGGTGAGATGAGTTAGATTATTTTGATAATGAATGGATGGAGTGCGCCATGTGCTCGATTTTTAATCAAGCACGTGGAGTGTTTTTATCTTGGTTAATGCAAGTCAGATGAACATGATTTATTTGCGTATATGTTCTTCCTTTGCTTCTTTACCTCCTACATTAAATGGAACCTCGATTTCTGAACTTAATTTGTTCTTAAATATAAAAGTTCATATATCGAAGCATATTTCTCCATGTGAAACATAAGTAGTGCATCTGGAAAGTATTCACAGCACTCCACTTTTTCCAAAATGGAATAAATTCATTTTGGTCCTCAAACTTCTACACACAATACTCCATAATCACATTGTGACAATTTTTTATTTTTTTTATTTTGCAGATTTATTACCGGGAGTAATAAATAAATAAAAAGTCATGTATTTAAGTATTCACAGCCTTTGCTCAATACTTTGTTGATGCCTCTTTGGCAGCTTTTACAGCCTCAAGTTGTTATGAATACAATGCCACAAGCTTGGCACACCTATCTTTGGGCATTTTTGCCCAACCCAAATTGCAGCACCTGTCAAGCTCCATCAGGTTAAATGGGAAGCGTTGGTTTTTCATCCAGGATGTCTCTGTACATTGCTGCATTCATAGTTATTGTTAAAATTAGCTTTCACACAGTTGTTCATCACTGAAAAAATGTTTTATGTGCGTTTCCAGTTCTTTTACACTTTATCCAGAAAACAAATACAGTATGCTTATTGCAGGGGTCACCAACCTTTTTGAAACTGAGAGCTATGTCATAGGTACTGAGTCATACGAAGGGCTACCAGTTTGATAACGCTCTTCTGAAAAACAAATTTGCTCAGTTTGCCTTCGATTATACATTAACAATGATTTATGATACTCATCTATATGAAGACACTGATCACATTTTTATCAGTAATGACAACAAGGTTTAAAATGGATATACATTTTCAGAACATTATAAATGTCAGTAATTATTACATTTTCATATGATCACTTACATCACTATATTTCATAAGAAAAAATGTCCCGTTTACACTAGCCACTAATAAACCCTTTTAATAAACCATGAACTATGTTGCACCATATTTCAAAAAAGTTAGCAATTATGTAATCAACTGACTTATTTTTGTTAGTGAAGACTGGCATTGCATGCTATTCACTAGTGTACTCTAATCTTGTGTGTCATTTTCTTGGATAACTTCCCAGTCTAAAAATGCCTTTCTTCTTTATCAGAATATGTTCAGCTCTAAACGTTGCTTACAAAAAGCTGCCCTTCGTGCGCTTCCTAGTCTTTCACAGTCGTAAAAATGAACTCCTCCCATTCGCTGTAAAATGTCTTTCTTTTTTCTGCCATTTTTGGGGGGTAAGTAACTGCATTTTGCGCTCCTTCGCTGCGGCCGCTAGCTTACTCTCCACGACCACTGGTTTTGTCACGCGCACAATACTGACCTTTGAACCAGAGTAGGTCAGAGTTCACTTAAATTTAAATTTAAAAACATTTATATTGAACATGTTTTTAAGATATTTTCATTAAAAAAAATATACAAATAAAGTGCGATTTAAAAAAAACAATAAAATTAAATTTTAGACCCAGGACTAAGGAATTGTGCTAATTTTAGAATAGGCTTGCGGGTAACTCGTGGTCTTTATGGGCGACCGTGTTGGTGACCCCTGCTCCACCACAAGAAAGTATTTTAAGTTAATTGCAAATTTTCTACAACAAAAAACATATTAACAAGATGATGATACAAATAATAGAAAATACAAAATAAGGGCAGAAAACGTAATCAATACAAAGATGACATAATGCAAGCACTGACTAATCTCACTAGGAGCATGTTTGCATTGTATTACATTATTAACCAGCATTATATATTATAGGAAATTTAGTTACTCAGCAGCTCTCTTGTCTACAAAACCAATTTGTAAAGGAATAGTTAGTGTTGTGATTACTGATTAATTACATTTCTGCAGGCCACGACTGCTCGGTGCGCCTGTGGATGCTGGACAACAGGACGTGCGTGCAGGAGCTCACCGCCCACAGGAAGAAGCATGACGAGGCCATACACGACGTGGCCTTTCACTGCTCGCAGCCCTTCATCGCCAGCGCCGGCGCCGACGCACTCGCCAAGATCTTTGTCTGACAACACTGCTGGGTATGAGATGCTAACTTTTATTTGAACAATTAGAAATCAGATGCAAATATTTCAAATGGACCTATGAGGATTTTTGTCTTTTCGGACTTACTCATGTTGTTACAATGTTGAATACCTGTGTTAAAACAAAGCCAAAGCGTCAAATCAATTATGTTTATTTATTTTGATGCATCTGCCTGCGGGGTTCTGCTTTCTGCGTACGTTGTGACGTCACAGCGAGGTGACATGCTTTTTTTGGACATTAAGTAAAACTATTAGGCCAGGTGAGTTTGAGGGAACACTGGTGGAGGTAGGATGAAGTATTATTTTAATGGCATGTGGATAATAACACCGATGTACAATATGCCATCCATCTATCCATCCATCTTCTTCCGCTTATCTGAGGTCCAGTCCCGGGGGCAGCAGTCTAAGCAGAGTAACCTCTCCCCATCCACTTCATCCAGCTACTTCGGCGGATCCCGAGGCGTTCCCAAACCAGCCAGGAGACATAGTCTCCCCAACGTGTCCTGGGTCTTCCCCGTGGCTTTCTACTGGTCGGACATGCCCTAAACACCTCCCCAGGGAGGCGTCCAGGGGGCATCCTGACCAAATGCCCGAACCACCTCATCTGGCTCCTCTCGATGTGGAGGAGCAGTGGCTTTACTTTGAGAGCTTCTCACCCTATCTCTAAGGGAGAGCCCCGCCACCCGAAGGAGGAAACTCATATTGGCCGCTTGTACCCGTGATCTTGTCCTTTTGGTCATAACCCAAAGCTTGTGACTGTAGGTGAGGATGGGAAAGTAGATCGACCGGTAAATTGAGAGCTTTGCCTTTCCGCTCAGCTCCTTCTTCACTACGACAGATCGATGCAGGGTCCGCATCACTGCAGACGCTACACTGATCCGCCTGTCGATCTCACGATCCACTCTTCCCTGACTCGTGAACAAGACTTTGAGGTACTTGAACTCCTGCCCAACCAGGAGATGGCACTCCACTCTTTTCCAGGTGAGAACCATGGACTTGGACTTGGAGGTGCAGATTCTCATCCCAGTCGCTTCCCACTCGTGCAATATGCAGTGACATAAATGCTGCTTTTTTTTATGCAGCACTGTATTGGAGAGTGTACAGGTCTACCTAATGTTGTGGCTGGGTGAATCTATATAATATTTCTGAGGTTTTGTTTTCGACCATGTCTGAAAAAAACCAGCAGGTACGATTTATTTAAACATAGTACATTCTCATAAAATAAATTACGATACTTTTGGAGGAGTGGGGTGTTTTTTTTCCAGACACAGTCAAAAATAAACTTTATAAACATAACATAGATTAACTGGTCACAACATTAGGTACACCTGCACACACTTCGATCCTTCCTCTATGGCTGAGCGCTTTACTAAATGTCCAAATAAAAACGTTTGTGATGTCACAACATAGCCGAACTGCAAAGCCCGGTTGACAGAAGCATCCAGAACTGTTTGCAAGCCCAAGCCAAAAAGCATCAATTATTATTTCACGCTTTGACATTTTTTAACAGGAGTATCCAACTTTTTACCATTTATAAGTCAGAAAAGATGGAATTCATCATAGGTCTACTTTTAAAGTGTTTGTTTATATGTGTGATTGAAGTCAGCTAAAGTTAAAAGTCCTGAAGACAGAAGACTAGTTGATACTCTTTTTAATTGTATTTTAGATATTAAATCCTGGATAGCAGATCACCTTTTACAGCTTAACCAGGACCAAACTGAAGTTTTAGTCATTGGCCTGAGGCCCTGAGAGAAAAAACACATATGAAAACTACAAGCATTGTCCTTGACACCATTACTCTGAGTGAAAAACCTGGGCGTCGATTTCGACTCTGACCTTAGTTTTATACTGCATATTAAAAATGGTACAAAAATAGTTTTTTATCATCTTAAGAATATAGCCAGATTTTGCCCTTTTCTCTCTCAGGGAAACACAGACACTAACATATGCTTTAAATAAATAAATGTATTATGAATCGTGTAGATTATTATAATTCCCTACTTTGTGGTCTTCCTAAAAAGATTATTGCACCTTTACAATTACTCCAAAATTCAGCTGCACGTGTCCTAACGATGACCAGAAGGCGGGCCCCGATTACACCAGTTTTAAAATCTCCGCGTTGGTTCCCCGTGTGTTTCATAGTTGATGTCTTCAAAGGGACAATGTAAACATCCAGTGTAACAAGTGTAAAACAATAATGTACACTTCAGTGTCTTTCAACTTTTACAATGTCCTTTACAGTGGTCATTTTTTATATCAGTCTGCAAAATGTTGTTTCTCATAAAAGTTAGGTTAAGTTAAAGTACCAATTATTGTGGTGAAATTTGTCCTCTGCATTTGACCCATCCCCTTGTTCACCCCCTGGGAGGTGAGGGGAGCAGTGGGCAGCAGCGGTGGCCGCGCCCAGGAATCATTTATGGTGATTTAACCCCCAATTCCAACCCTTGATGCTGAGTGCCAAGCAGGGAGGTAATGGGTCCCATTTTTATAGTCTTTGGTATGACTCGGCCGGGGTTTTTGAACTCGCACTGAGTAGGTTAAGTTAACTAACAATATAACTTCTAATAATATAAATACCTCACAAACTGTTATTTGGCATCACTGGCTTCAACAAGCGGTAGAAAATAGATGGATGGATGGGTTTAAGGTGGCAACTTGTCCAGCCCTGCCTTCCGCCTGGGTGTAGCTGGAATAGGCTGCAGCTGTCCCGCAACGAGAGACAAACAGTAGAAAACTAGATGGATGGATTGAGGATGCATCAAGTAGCTTTTTAGTTTACTCGTATTTCTCGCGTTGAACTTTTTCTTATGGTTATTTCCCGCCGTGCGGTGCGCCAAGACCGGCTGGCTCCGTGTCACCATGGAAACACTTGAAACGAAAGTGACACGCTTCGCTTTGCCAGAATGCAGACTTTCTTACCTCCGCCAAAGAGGTTATGTTTTAGTCTGGGATGGTTTGTCTGTTTGTCAGCAACATTACTCAACCAGTTATGGACAGATTTAATGTCCAAAAACCAATTCATGTTATCTACGACAAGTACGAACACACTTCACTTCGCGCTTAGGCGTTCAGCGCCCCGACTTTGCTGGTCCCGCACTGCATATACGATATTGACAGATGTAATTTATTTCCAGACCTTGTCCAACGCTAAAACGCCAGAAGAAAACTACACTCGCCAAGTTTTGGTTTGATAGTGTCCGTAGTTTCCTAAGGAAGCCTTAGCTTGATGCTCCTCTACTTTCTCCTGCTCCCGCTTGCTGCGGCAACAACAAACAAAACTCCAGAAGCTCCTCTTCGTTTTGTATCGTTTACTTCAAACAATAACGATGTGAACAAATGATTGGCAAAATAAAGCGAGTTTGTTAGAGTAAGAAAAAGTAAGAGTAAGGTAAAAAAAACTGTGTGGCTCGATTCCACCATACCTGACTGCCATTACTAGGGCTGTCCGATAATGGCTTTTTGCCGGTATCCGATATTCCGATATTGTCCAACTCTTTAATTATCGATACCGATATCAACCAATACCGATATCAACCGATATATACAGTTGTGGAATTAACACATTATTATGCCTAATTTGGACAACCAGGTACGGTGAAGATAAGGTACTTTTAAAAGAAATTAATAACATAAAATAAGATAAATTAAAAACATTTTCTTGAATAAAAAAGGAAGTAAAACAATATAAAAACAGTTACATAGAAACTAGTAATGAATGAAAATTAGTAAAATTAACTGTTAAAGGTTAGTACTATTAGTGGACCAGCAGCACGCACAATCATGTGTGCTTACGGACTGTATCCCTTGCAGACTGTATTGATATATATTGATATATAATGTAGGAACCAGAATATTAATAACAGAAAGAAACAAATGGGGGAGGAAGGTTTTTTGGGTTGGTGCACTAATTGTAAGTGTATCTTGTGTTATTTATGTTGATTTAATAAAATAAAAAATAAAAAAATAAAAAAACGTTACGGTTAATAAAAAACCGATACCGATAATTTCCGATATTACATTTTAACGCATTTATACATCTCTAGCCATTACCCATAATACGTCCAAATCTTATTACCACACAGATCTGTCCGCCTTATATGCAATTAAACAGTTAACATATTCTTCACTGTATTACAGCAGTATAAAATAGTGCGTTATCAAATTATTCATAAAGTGAGCCTTATAATTACTTTAAGCCTGCAATATATACATTGTCATATTATGCAAATAAAGTAAATAGTCCCATTTTGGCTGAATAAACATAAAGCACCTTCCATAAAATGTAAATTAACTTAAATAGCATTTAGGCTCCTACACTGTCACACGTCACGGTATTTTTGAGAAGACTTTGAAACCGAAATACCACATTATTTATAATACTGTTACATCCAGGTACCACAAGATAAAAGTTGGTTTTGCATAGTAGGGCCCCTTTAAGTTCGTAAAGCACTTTGTGTTGCATTTCACTTATGTATAAATAGTGCTTTATAAATCTAGTTTGATGATGAATAAGGTTTGATAGGCTCCAGCTCACCTGTGGCCCTGATGAGGACAAGCTGTCTAGAAAATGGACGTGAACAAGTGTAACCTTGTTTATGCCAGTGTTTTTCAACCACTGTGCCGCGGCACACCTGTGTACCGTGAGATAGTCTGGTGTGCTGTGAGAGATGATGTAATTTCACCTAATTGGGTTAAAAATATGTTTTGCAAACCAGTAAGTATAATCCGCAAATGTGCTGTTGTTGAGTGTCTGTACTGTCTGGAGCTCGGCAGAGTAACCATGTAATGCTCTTCCATATCAGTAGGTGGCAGCAGGTAGCTAATTGCTTTGTAGATGTCTGGAACATGGTTTGTCGTGATCACAATATGTGGGAGGCAGCGTGTAGGCAAAAAGGTATCTAACACTTAAACCAAAAATAAACAAAAGGCTAGTGCCGCTAAGAAAAGGCATTGAAGCTTAGGGATGGCTCTGCAGAACGAAACTAAAACTGAACTGGCTGCAAAGTAAACAAAAACAAAATGCTGGACAACAGCAAAGACTTACAGCGTGTGAAGCAGACGGCGTCCACAAAGTACATCCGTACATGACATGACAATCAACAATGTCCCCACAAAGAAGGAAAGCGTCCGCACAACTTAAATAGTCTTGATTACGAAAACAAAGCAGGTGTGGGGAATAGCGTTCAAGGAAGACATAAAACTGCAACAGGAAAATACCAACAAAAGAGGAAAGACAAGAACTAAAACACTACACACAGGAAAACACCAAAAAACTCCAAATAAGTCACGGCGTGATGTGACAGGTTGTGACAGTACACCTACTTTGAGACAAGAGCTATAGTGATGCATGCTTGGTTATGGTTTGAATTCATATCCAACGATTGCGAGAACGACTTTTTACTGTCAATATTGGCTGCTGAGTTTCATTTTTTTATGCTTTCTGCTGGTGGTGTGCCTCCGGATTTTTTCAATGAAAAAAATGTGCCTTGGCTCAGAAAAGGTTGAAAAACACTGGTTTATGCCTTCTTCTTTTTTTTATCTTTCCAGACACCCTCAACTGGGCCGAAAGAGACAACAGAGGACATTATTTCTGCCCTCACACTCACACACTCTCACACAAACACACACACACACACACACACACACACGGTTGTCCTGCACCCCACTGGCTGGGTTGTTGTCACAGGACGTCACCGCCCCTCACTTCCTCACAGTTTTATGCCTCAGTGACTTGTTGTTATACAAATCACTCTACTTAGTTTTTTAATGACGCTAGAAGCTCCTCTGATAAAACTCACCTAAGGAGAAACACTTTTTTTCTACACTACAGTGCGCTATTCTGCTCCCCCTCCCACCCTACAGGTCTACTAATTTCAAAACCCTCCAAGGAGAAACGCGACCTCACATGTCATTTTATTAGTCAACAAACTTGTGTCCAATTGTTCCACTGGCCAGCCTGCTGGTATAGCACAGTGTGACTGAGTAGCCGCGATATCAAAAACATGGTGGAGTCATTCCAAAGACTTTTAAAGGAGCAGTGTGTGAATATGTGTGTTTGTTGTTTTCTTACCCACGGTCTGAGAATGTTCCACATGCCAGTGTTTCAACTTTAATAGCTTTAATTTCAACTTTGCCACGACCCGTAGGTTCACTGTGTGAGTGTCATGAATGTTTAGCACACCCTTGGTCCGTTTAAGGTCGGGCACAGAGTGCAGGGTGAGGCCTGTGTCTGGGGGTGTGCTGCTTTTACTGTACAGAAGTGTGTGTCTGTATTTGCACTAGTGAAATCATGGTGCTACGGAAGCCTGTGTTAGTGTTCTTTTGCAGAGACTTCACAGTGGAATCATTTCATTGACCGGTCTTTTTTTTTTTTTATATAGAACTAAATCCCCTCCTCTGTCTGTTGGATGTGAGAGACATCTGTAGCTTCCTCACATTGTTGTGTGTTCCTTTCATTAGCGCCCGTGTCAGTGGGCGCGTTCAGGCTTTAAAAAAAAAAAAAAAAGAAGCTGGTCATCACCTTGGCTAGTAGTGCATGAGTTGCACAGTAGCACGTTAGCCGCCCTGGATGCTAATGCTAATGGCTAATAGCGGTCCCTTCTGTCACCAAACACAGGAAGCAATGTCGTGGGTGAAAGAGCGTCAGTTCACAGCACTCATCTGCACTTTAGTTTGCCATTTTGCCCATCACCCACAATCCTTACGTGAGACAAGAACACACATGGCTTTCCCTTTTCCGTGCATGCTCAATAGTGAAAAACTGCTCGTAAGATTGATTGATTGAAATTTTTATTAGTAGATTGCACAGTACAGTACATATTCCGTACAATTGACCACTAAATGGTAACACCCCAATAAGTTTTTCAACTTGTTTAACGTTAATCAATTCATGGTACAAATATATACTATCGGCATAATACAGTCATCACACAAGTTAATCATCAGAGTATATACATTGAATTATTTACATTATTTACAATCCGGGGGATAGGATGTGTAGGGGGTTGGGGTGGGGGGGGTTAGGTTTGGTTGATATCAGCACTTCAGTCATCAACGATTATATCATCTGAGAAATGGACATTGAAACAGTGTAGGTCTGACTTGGTAGGATATGCACAGCGAGCGGTGAACATAGTGAGTTCAGAAAGCATAAGAAAAGAGGCAGCTTACAATACAGGTAATGGGGATACGATCTATTCCACCTGTAAAGCACTCTAAAAACCATCCAAAAAGCCTCCGACACAGTTGTATATACATGCTGCAAGTACGTATGTAATGTGGTAACGTGCACATTTATGATAACGTGCAATATTTACGGTATTTGGCTCATTTTAAGCATTACCTGGAACGTCTTTTCTCCACGCATTGATTTCACGTAGCCACAGTAGCTATGCGCTAAATGTTTCAAATACAACATAAAACAGTGACTCACATTGTCCACTCTCACTGGGATGGTTGTATCTTTCAGCACTGCTCATTTCTAAATTATCCTCTCATATTAAAAAAAAAAAAAGCAATGTTGCGGTTATTAAATTATGCTGCTCATTTGATGGGAGTTATAGGTTCAAGTTTGTTCTAGGGATGGGAGATATGACTTAAAATTTAGATATTTCAGCCTCCTGCGATAACAATTGATATCACAATATATTATTTGGTATATAAATGATAATAGAACCATTTTGAAACGGGTTACCAAGTTTCCTAATTTAGCTGCTGAACAGCTGTATTGTTTTGTCCAAACTATTATTAATCTACTTGATCATTTACTGTTGGCGCCTTGATAGTTTCTGTTGTAACTGATTCAATTCTTGATCACGATTGTAAAAACGATACACAGGAAGGCGGTCTAATGATATCATTTAAATATTAAATTCTTTTCTTATATCTTTTAATTACAATATATTGAGCAAATAAATTTGATGGTGCAGAATAACTAAACATAAGCAAAAACTACTACTGGGTCAGATTTAAAGTCCTATATAACAAAAAAACAGCCCAAAAATTATTTATTCGACCATACTTGGTATTGATACAATCGATATTTGTATTATCTGCCCACTTCTGTTTACATTAGGGGTTAACATGGCTTTTTGTATCCTACAGTGTAGTGTAGGATGTTTAGCTATAGCATGTGACTTGCAGTACAAGAAACTGTTATTTTCCACCAAGGAGGCGAGGATGAGTTAGCCGCTATCTCAAACACGCTAGGGGACGCGGTCGTTCGCTTGTCACTGTCGGATTAGCGTCACACAGCTAGAATGTGTCATCAACATGCATGTTTATAGTAATAAGAGCTTTATTGTCTGCCAAAATGGTATTTATATTGTTTATATCACACAACCCGAGTTGGCGATTAACTTATCCTGACTCCTAATTACAACAGAAGCAGCTCACGCTAGCGAGGTAGTCTGAAGAGCGACGTATCATGACACCAAAGAAAGTAGTTCCTTGACGTTAGCTATATATCTTGGTTAATATGCAGGTGCCGGAAATGGAGCATCGTTGGCGTTTATTTAATTTTTTTTAGAGGTCTTTATAGGCGGAATAGATGACTCATTAGCCACATTCTTAGCCGCTTCTTGCTAGCAGTTTTTTACTATTTGAAATGCACAGAAAATGGATAAACATGTTTGTTCTTGTCTCTATAAGTATTGTGGATTGATGGGCAAAATTCCAAAATAAGTGCAGTTCCCCTTTGAAGGGAATGTCGTTTTTAAGGGTTTATTTATAAAGTAAAAAAAACCCCAAGAAAAATAATTTTGTAAAAGCAAACATGATGACTTTTCATTGCGTTCTATAGACTCGGGATGGGCGTTATTATTTATCGACTCGTTTTTTAGCAGAATAATGACATTGCCGAAGAGTTACAATCGAGAGTTCTCACTGTTAATGTTATGTTCTTCTTCAGGCCACAGACTAGTAAAGCCAGAACGACAGCGCCCCTGCTGCTTGCAGCCAAGTAGTGCACTCTTAGAATTAGAATCGGCTTTTATTGTCATTGCACATTAGGAACGACAAAATTGTGGAATGTTGATGGTGGAAGCTGCCATGCAAGGTGCTAACCACCATCAGGAGCAGTTAGAGGTTCTGTGTCTTGTTCTAGGACGCTCAGGCCGAGATCGAACCAGTAACCTTTCGGTTACAACACGACCACGTTACCAAATACTCAAGCTGTCAACCAGCCTATTCGTCAATCATATCATGCCTATCCCTACGAGAGACTAGTTTGAGAACAGGGTACCTCAGAGGTCGGAAAAATTCCTAATCACCGAGAAGACCCAAGAGCATTTAAACAGGGTCTCCCTCTTACGATGCATGCGCCACATCGCCGACTACTGGCCGGGCATGCATATTGCAGCCTTTTCTGATTTTGCAAAGGATATTTGTTTAGTGTGTGGACTTCCTGTTTAAAACACGTGTCAATCCACAATTCAGTATTTATCAAGTGAGATTTGCTGAAGGCCAACTGAGCGCCGAGGGAAAAAAAAGTTTTTTTTGTTTGCTTTTCCATCTGTTTTGATTGAAATGAAGATGTAAGAATTCTGTAGAAGCATACATGTGATTTATTCTCCTTTACTAGGCATAGGACTTGCTTGTGATTGATGACAATGTACAACTTGTAAAAAAATATGAACATAAATGCAAAAAAAAAATCAAGAAAACAAAAAAAAAATTACCAGTCAGAGGCCAAGTTAAAGGACTCAATTTTTGTGTTTTTATTTTTTTATTCGCAATTTATCACTGTGTGATACTTTGTACATCATATTAAACTGTATTCAAACAATTTCCTCTTAACTACAAGGGATAAGAGACCTGCTTTTTATTAATAATAATTTGGTTTTATTATATATTTTTGAACTGCATTCTAGCTTGTATCAAATGAGACCCCTGTTTGTTTGTTTTTGTTTGTTTCATGGGTCGCTAGTTGTATGTCGTTAAAGGTAAAAAGGATAAAAAAACACGGTTTTGTACAGTGACTGTGTGGATTTCGTTTTTTTTTTATGGTCTGCAGCACTTAAATGTAATTCTCAAGCTTATACTGTAATACACTACATGTTGTAGAAGAACTGTTGCAAAAATAATTTGAAGATTTTGCATGAAAGGCAATAGCCCTTTATGAACCATTCATCCGCTGTTGCTACAACTCTGCCCTCCTGTGGACAAATCTGGTATGACAGCAAAATATTAGTAATTTACCCAATTTTTACACGTTAGACTATTGATTAATTTCTGTCTTACTTTGGTTGATTTATTTGCGTTTGTCTGTGATTAAAACTATTTCTAGTAAAATTCTGCATGTAAAAAAAAATCTAAATACTTCATATTACGGCTTTTTCTTTTTAAACTAAATTAATGTCTTTTGGCGGTGTGGCGCAAAATATTGGAAGCGTCAACATTTTGGGTCAAAAATTAGGTGAGAGAAGAAAAGTCAAATATAATCAATTTATTTGGCAGCGTAGGAAAAACTTACGTACAAGTTATGGGGTGACGAATGTAAAAGTTCAGTCACACTTTTCCAGCAAACTTTTCTCAAACTTAACTAATTTCATCACATTTAAGTTTAAATTAAATGTCGACTCTATTATATCTAAATGTTAAATCTAAACCAAAATCTTAAATCTAAACTTACATGTTAAATATACATCTAATTCCATCCATCCATCCATTTTCTACCGCTTATCCTTAATTGTGGGTGCTATATGTTAAATCTAAACCTAAATCTTAAATCTAAATGTTAAGTCTAAGCTTTAGGTCATTTTGATCATATTTAAGTTTAAATTAATTTTTCACACTAAATATAGCTAACCGTTAAATCTACATCTAAATCGGTAAATCTTCCGCAGTAAAAAAAAGGTGTAGGAGCTGCACGCGAGCGAAAGGCGGGTACACCCTGGCCAAGTCGTCACCTCATCACAGGATCATCCTCCGTTAATCAGATCATCTTTACTTTACACCAGACCTGGGCAAATGAAGGCCCAGCCCGTTAAGCTTTTCAATCTGGCCCGCCGGACATTCCCAAATCATTACATAACATGTAATGGTGGTTCTTTGATCAAAATGTTGCATAGATGATGTTTTACAGATCATCTTCAAGTCGCTTGACAGTCGCTTCAGGATGCGCCGCTTTGTGGGCGGTCTTATTTACGTGGCTCACCTTCGACAGCGTCTTCTCCCCGTCATCTTTGTTGTAGCGGTGTAGCGTGCAAGGACGGGAGTGGAAGGAGTGTCAAAGGATGGAGCTAACTGTTTTAATGACATTCAGACTTTACTTCAATCAATAACGGAGCAGCATCTCCTCATCCGTGGCTCACTAGTGCAACACCAACACCGGAAATGTTTTCCATTGAAAAACCGTCCGACCGGAACTCTCTAATAACTAAAGTTCGTTCCTTGGGTGAATAATGTAAACTCACTATACCGGTATGTTTTAGCGCTTTCATAGCGAGATATAAGTTAGAACTTTATGCTACTTTTTATTAGAAATGGCAACAGCAGAGGGTGAATGCTCCATAACAAGAAGATAGAGAAAAAGAAGAAGCTTATAGACTACGGTAATTTTCAGGCAGGACTTATGCAGATCCCAAATACAGATCAGCAGGTACCAGAAGGTAAGAAAAGTTGGTTTTTCATAATATTGTGAAACAAAACGTTAGATAATATGTCTGCTAATGGGTGCCATTTTGCGGTCCTTATACACACACCATAGTAATACTTGTATCGCTGACTATGGTAGCCATAATGGGTCGACAATCCATCAAGCGGTGCGGCTTCAAAGTCGTACTAAAACATTTTGACAAATTTTTGAGTGCCGTGTGTAATATTCTTTATTTTCAGTCTATTTGCAGTCTAAACATATCTCTTATGTTTGACTGCCATCTACTGGTCACACTCATCATTACACCATGTACCAAATAAAATAGCTTTGAGGTCGGTAAGCTCAACCAAAATTATTCCGTACATTAGGCGCACCGGGTTATAAGGCGCTAGGGTTGTACGGTATACCGGTATTAGTATAGTATCGCGATACTAATGAATCTTTTTCGGTACTATACCGCCTCTGAAAAGTACAGTAAGTTTCTTACAAGTTTTATCCCTGCAGGACGAGGAATAGCTAAACATGCTTCACTACACACCGTAGCTCACCGGCGTCACAATGTAAACAAACGCCATTGGTGGATCTACACCTAACATCCACTGTAATGATACCAAGTACAGTAGCGTATCTAGTCGAAATTACTATGATTACGTTGATATTTTTTGGCATCACAACATCTTCTTTCGTTTTTTTTTTAAATTTATATTATGTTTATATACTCAATATGTCCCTGGACACATGAAAACTTTGAATATGACCAATGTATGATCCTGTAACTACTTGGTATCGTATTGATACCTAAATTTGTTGTATCATCCAAAACTAATGTAAAATATCAAACAGAAGAATAAGTGATTATTACATTTTAACAGAAGTGTAGATAGAACATGTTAAAAGAGAAAGTAAGCAGATATTAACAGTAAATGAACAAGTAGATTAATAATTCATTTTGCACCGCTTATCCTTTATAATTTTGACAAAATAATAGAATGATAAATGACACAATATGTTACTGCATATGTCAGCAGACTAAATTAGGAGCCTTTGTTTACTTACTACTAAAAGACAAGTCATCTAGTATGTTCATTATTTTATTTAAGGACAAACTTGCAATAAGAAACATATGTTTAATGTAATGTATGTAGATTTTTTTTTGTTCAAATAAAGCCAATAATGACATGTTTTGTGGTGCCCTTTATTTAGAAAAGTACAGAAATAATTTTGGTACCGGTACCCGGACAACACTATAAGGCGCACTATCGATTTTTGAGAAAATTAAAGGATTTTAAGTGCGCCTTATAGTCCAAAAAAATGCGGTCATTTTTACTTGCAACATCTTCACGTGACAACCTCTGAGGAAGGCAACAGTTGTAGGGGAAATAAACACACAGCTATAAGAGTAACAAATTGCATAACTTTTTGAAGACTTAATGAACCTATTTGGATTAGTATAATAACCTCTTTGCACAATTTGCAAAAGCAACTGTTTTTGATTATATATATATATATATATATATATTTTGTTTTTTTACAGATTGATGGATAACTTTGCTTTGAAATGATGACAAGCAGATAATTCATGGATTATTTTTGACAACCCCCAACAAATATTAAAGTGTAGGACATATGCAATTGCAAGTGCAACATTGTTTTTGTCAAAATTTGAAAGAATAAATGCATTCAGCCAGAAAGAGCTTTTTTTTTAAATTTCCAGTCTTTCGCAGGCCACGTAAAATGATGCGGTGGGGCGCTTACAATGACGCAATGGGCCATTTTAACATTATGTATTAACATTATGTTTCTCATTGTATCCCATTGGAGGATGTTGTTGTGGCTTGTGCAGCCCTTTGAGACACTTGTGATTAAGGGCTGTATAAATACTCTTTGATTGATTCATTGATTGATTGACATGTGGCGGTCCAGATTTGGACCTCTGGCCTTGAGTCTGACACCTGTGCAAGTGTATTTCATATTTTTGGCCTCTGTGTTGCCACTTTCAATCCATTCTAGTGTACAATTAAAGAATAACAGTAGAAGGTGTGGTGGTGTTTTTGCTGCCTGGAACACAGGTGTGTCGAGGGAAAGTGCAGGATGAATGAAGTATAGCATGTCAAAGGAGGGGAGGGGGAAAAAAAACAGGAAATGCATTTTAACAGGAGAGGGACTGTTTTTTTCGGTGTGGAATTCCCCCCCTCGGCCGATGAAAGAGGATCTTAGCAAGGAAAAGAGTCAAGAATAAGCCAAGAAACCCGGAAAAAGGTCGATTTTATAAGCTCCGCCCTTAGGGACGTTCTATTGGTTTAGACGGCTGTCACTCACTTCACTTCCTGTCGGAGTGGTGGGCGGAGCTACGGTAGCTGGCGCATTGGTGAATCTCGCTGCGTCCCCGCTGGTTTTTCTTTACTTTTCACAACAACCACAGCAAAAAAACAAGAGTGGGGCTAAAAGAGAAAAGAGTCGTTAAATGAGCGCAGCCTGTCGACCGCCTTCATTCTCGCACGTTCCCGCTGAAGAGGAGGCCATTTTGTAGAACTCCGGAGAAGACCGACGAAGTTGTATTGCACTTTTTTCCTTATTTTTTTTTTCTTTCCTTTTTTTCTCTGTGACAAGCACGTTTTGTGTGTGGACTTTTATTCTCAGTGGTGCGACTTCAGGAGGGAGAAGAGGAGCGCAGATTCCCTCCCAAGTGTAAGAGAACGAGAAGACCGAAGAGCACTTCCTGGAGAGGGATCTTTCTTTTCAGAAGAGTGGCAAGGAAGCTCCAATGAGCTCCAGGTGCACCTTCTGAATGAGCCTGTCTTCTCCCGAGTGCGTCTTACTGAGTGTGCAGACCTTCTCAGGTGTAGACATGGCCAACGTCAGCCCCTGCATGTCCCCAAGATCCCTGGTGCAGCCCTTCTTCCCCCCGGGGCCGCCGGCGGCACTGCCTGCTTCTTCTCCCGTCAGCCCCATCCACGCACCCCCCACATCGCCCCATGGGGCCTTCGCGGACATGGCCCAGGATCACGGCTCCTCAGGGGGTGGCCCCATGCCCCTAATGTCCCCGACTCCAGCCGGGGTGTCCTTCAGCATCCAGATCGGCTTGGCCAGAGAGTCGGTCCTGATGCCACAGAGTGCAGACCTGGCCTACGTCAAACAGATTGCCTGTTCCATTGTTGACACCAAGGTAGACACACACACACACACACACACACACACACACACACACACACACACACACACACACACACACACACACACACACACACACACACACACACACACACACACACACACACACACACACACACACACACACACACACACACACACATACACACATACATACACACATACATACATACATACATACATACATACATACATACATACATACATACATACACATACACATACACACATACAACCTGGCCTCCTTCAGATTGCCCGTTCCATTGTTGACACCAAGGTACATACATACATACATGTATGTACAATATTGTTGTGCAACACTTTGGAAACATTTTTGTTGTTTAAATGTGCTATACAAATAAAGTGGATTGATTGATTGATTCCTACATATACACATACATACACACCCACATACATACATACATACATACATACGACCTGGCCTCCGTCAAACAGATTGCCTGTTCCAATGTTGAATACCAAGGTAGACACACATACATACATTAATTCATACATACATACATACATTCATACATATACACATACATACACACACACACACACATACATACATACATACGACCTGGCCTCTGTCAAACAGATTGCCTGTTCCATTGTTGACACCAAGGTAGACACACATACATACATACATACATTCATGTATGTACAATATTGTTGTGCAGCACTTTGGAAACATTTTTGTTTGTTTAAATGTGATATACAAATAAAGTGGATTGATTGATTGATTCATACATATACACATACATACACACACATACATACATACGACCTCGCCTCCGTCAAACAGATTGCCTGTTCCAATGTTGAATACCAAGGTAGACACACATACATACATACATTCATTCATACATACACACACATATATACATACATATATACATACATACATACATACATGTATGTACAATATTGTTGTGCAACACTTTGAAAACATTTTTGTTGTTTAAATGTGCTATACAAATAAAGTGGATTGATTGATTGATTCCTACATATACACATACATACACACCCACATACATACATACATACATACATACATACGACCTGGCCTCCGTCAAACAGATTGCCTGTTCCAATGTTGAATACCAAGGTAGACACACATACATACATTAATTCATACATACATACATACATTCATACATATACACATACATACACACACACACACACACACATACATACGACCTGGCCTCTGTCAAACAGATTGCCTGTTCCATTGTTGACACCAAGGTAGACACACATACATACATACATACATTCATGTATGTATGTATGTACAATATTGTTGTGCAGTACTTTGGAAACATTTTTGTTTGTTTAAATGTGATATACAAATAAAGTGGATTGATTGATTGATTCATACATATACACATACATACACACACATACATACATACATACATACGACCTCGCCTCCGTCAAACAGATTGCCTGTTCCAATGTTGAATACCAAGGTAGACACACATACATACATACATTCATTCATACATACACACACATATATACATACATATATACATACATACATACATACATGTATGTACAATATTGTTGTGCAACACTTTGGAAACATTTTTGTTGTTTAAATGTGCTATACAAATAAAGTGGATTGATTGATTGATTCCTACATATACACATACATACACACCCACATACATACATATACACGACCTGGCCTCCGTCAAACAGATTGCCTGTTCCAATGTTGAATACCAAGGTAGACACACATACATACATTAATTCATACATACACACACATACATACATTCATACATATACACATACATACACACACACACATACATACATACGACCTGGCCTCTGTCAAACAGATTGCCTGTTCCATTGTTGACACCAAGGTAGACACACATACATACATACATACATACATTCATGTATGTATGTATGTACAATATTGTTGTGCAGCACTTTGGAAACATTTTTGTTGTTTAAATGTGATATACAAATAAAGTGGATTGATTGATTGATTCATACATATACACATACATACACACACATACATACATACATACGACCTCGCCTCCGTCAAACAGATTGCCTGTTCCAATGTTGAATACCAAGGTAGACACACACACACACACACACACACATGGCCTACGGTCTACGGTCCATAATATCATCAAAAGGTTCAGAGAATCTGGAGAAATACATACATACATACAGTACATACATACATACATACACACATACATACACACGCACACTCACACACACACACATTCATACATACATACACACACACACACACACACACACACACACACACACACACACACACACACACACACACAAACACACACTTACATACATACATACATACACACACGTACATACATACATGCATACATACATACGACCTGGCCTCTGTCAAACAGATTGCCTGTTCCAATGTTGACACACAAACACATACAGACACACACACACACACACACACACACACACACACACACACACATACATACAAACACATACATACATACAAACCCCGTTTCCATATGAGTTGGGAAATTGTGTTAGATGTAAATATAAACCGAATACAATTATTTGCAAATCATTTTCAACCCATATTGTGAAGTGAATTACATTTATATAGCGCTTTTTCTCAAGTGATTCAAAGCGCTTTACATTGTGAAACCCAATATCTAAGTTACATTTAAACCAGTGTGGGTGGCACTGGGAGCAGGTGGGTAAAGTGTCTTGCCCAAGGACACAACGGCAGTGACTAGGATGGCGGAAGCGGGGATCGAACCTGCGACCCTCAAGTTGCTGGCGCGGCCACTACCAACCGAGCTATACCGTCAGTTGAATATGCTACAAAGACAACATATTTGATGTTCAAACTGATAAACATTTTTTTTTTTTTGCAAATAATCATTAACTTTAGAATTTGATGCCAGCAACACGTGACAAAGAAGTTGGGAAAGGTGGCAATACATACTGATAAAGTTGAGGAATGCTCATCAAACACTTATTTGGGACATCCCACAGGTGTGCAGGCTGATTGGGAACAGGTGGGTGCCATGATTGGGTATAAAAACAGCTTCCCAAAAAATGCTCAGTCTTTCACAAGAAAGGATGGGGCGAGGTACACCCCTTTGTCCACAACTGCGTGAGCAAATAGTCAAACAGTTTAAGAACAAAGTTTCTCAAAGTGCAATTGCAAGAAATTTAGGGATTTCAACATCTACGGTCCATAATATCATCAAAAGGTTCAGAGAATCTGGAGAAATCACTGCACGTAAGCGGCATGGCCGGAAACCAACATTGAATGACCATGACCTTCGATCCCTCAGACGGCAATGTATCAAAATTCGACATCAATCTCTAAAGGATATCACCACATGGGCTCAGGAACACTTCAGAAAACCACTGTCACTAAATACAGTTTGTCGCTACATCTGTAAGTGCAAGTTAAAGCTCTACTATGCAAAGCGAAAGCCATTTATCAACAATATCCATAAACGCCGCCGTCTTCTCTGGGCCCGAGATAATCTAAGATGGACTGATGCAAAGTGGAAAAGTGTTCTGTGGTCTGACGAGTCCACATTTCAAATTGTTTTTGGAAATATTCGACATCGTGTCATCCGGACCAAAGGGGAAGCGAACCATCCAGACTGTTATCGACGCAAAGTTCAAAAGCCAGCATCTGTGATGGTATGGGGGTGCATTAGTGCCCAAGGCATGGGTAACTTACACATCTGTGAAGGCACCATTAATGCTGAAAGGTACATACAGGTTTTGGAACAACATATGCTGCCATCTAAGCGCCGTCTTTTTCATGGACGCCCCTGCTTATTTCAGCAAGACAATGCCAAGCCACATTCAGCATGTGTTACAACAGCGTGGCGTCGTAAAAAAAGAGTGCGGGTACTTTCCTGCAGTCCAGACCTGTCCCCCATCGAAAATGTGTGGCGCATTATGAAGCGTAAAATACGACAGCGGAGACCCCGGACTGTTGAACGACTGAAGCTCTACATAAAACAAGAATGGGAAAGAATTCCACTTTCAAAGCTTCAACAATTAGTTTCCTCAGTTCCCAATCATTTGAGTGTTGTTAAAAGAAAAGGTGATGCAACACAGTGGTGAACATTCTCTCGGTGAGCTTCAAACACACCTGTGAAGTAAAAGCCATTTCAGGTGACTACCTCTTGAAGCTCATTGAGAGATTGCCAAGAGTGTGGAAAAAGTAATCGGAGCAAAGGGTGGCTATTTTAAAGAAACTAGAATATAAAACATGTTTTCAGTTATTTCACCTTTTTTTTGTTAAGTACATAACTCCACATGTGTTCATTCATAGTTTTGATGCCTTCAGTGACAATCTACAATGTAAATAGTCATGAAAATAAAGAATACACATTGAATGAGAAGGTGTGTCCAAACTTCTGGTCTGTACTGTACATACTGTATGTGCACGTCATGAGCATACACACTTTCCACTGTTCCTCTGTGTTATTGGTACGCAAGGGAGTAACCACCTAAATTGTTTTTTTGTCTGTAATGACACCTAATGAGTTTGATTGTGACACTGAGCTTTTTCTTGTTCTCCTTGTAGCATACATGACATGAGTAGGAGTGAGCTGTTTTGTTGGTGTTTACCTTGAAACAACTCTCATATGCAGCGATGTTGCATCTTCACCTCATCATACATAGATGCATGTATGGATGCACTGTGTAAACGGGGGTGGGGTTAATGTACACAATAGCTTTGCAGACAGTTGTGCATACAACTACATTTATACAAAAAAACCTACAAAATGTTTTTCTAATTCCCTAAAGTAGACGTACCTGAAATTTCGTAAATATCCTTAGTTCTTGCCCTTAATTCCTGAAAATGTACATAGTCCAGTAAATTACCAGGATTTTGCAGTCTTGAAATAAAACAAATCAACACCAGAATATTAAAATACCTTTAAAGCTTTACATTAAAGGCTCCATGTTATATTATTTTTCTGCATGTTTAAGTCTGAGGTTCCAAAATGTAGTAGAAGTAGGACTGCAGCTACAGTATGTATCTTTTAATAATCTATCCATTAATTTGTTCAATTAATCAAGTAATGGGATAAAACACACTTTATAGCACATAACACATTTTCTGCTTACCTTAAAAATGTTTTTTTTTATTTTTTTTTTTATAATTACACAACACTGAAATTGTACTTATAACAAGATCACATTAATAAAATAAAACTCTTCGCTGTTCACCGCCAAACAGATTTTGGCACCCACACGCCACCGCTCTCATGTGCGCTCAATTGCAGCGGCCGTGCAGAAACTTTGTCTACGTATTTAAAGTTCCGGGCACTCCGTGCAGTCCCGATTTTATCATTTTTTTTGTAGTTGCACTTCATGAACAATTAATCAAAGCAACAGAATATTCATTGAAGTTTTTTTCTAATCGATTTAATCCCTAAGTATAGTTGCGTTGGCCAAAATCTAGCTTTGATTCTGAAATATGAATCGTTTAAAAGGGCTTTTTGTAATTCTTTTAAGATGCCTATGCTGTTTTTTGTGTGTGTAGCTTTAATGCTAACGAGCGGGCTGTGTTTGTTCAAAGTGTGCACTTTTTTCACTTTTTAGACATACACTGTAAATGTTTGAGATGGTCTAACTTGTTTTAACGGCAACGTAACATTAAGGACGACAGGAGGACGCAACTGTTGGCAACACCCGGACTGCTATGTGAGCTACAGTGCTAACATTTTAACAGCAACATCATTGCTAGGTTAGGCGATTCGCTGAAAACACCCCAAAAGATCAAACTTCCAGCTCCCACTTCCAGTGCCATGCTTTTTCTTAGGATGTGTAGCAAAGTCTGCTTTTTAATTGACAAAGCTATCCTCTGTGGGGTGGTAATTTTGTATACACGGGGCGGCGTCATGTCTATGGGGACAGAGGTTTTTCTTTCACTTCTCTCAAAAGTAGAGCAAACCGGAAACCTTTAAACAACATAGTAAGTTGTAGTTAGAGTCCTCTTATCCCTATTATTAAATTGTAGCTACGAGGCTACTCTCGCTGTGTATTCTTTCCCTAAGCCACTTCTCATCAATGACAAGTACAATAGAAAACAGATGTGATGGATTGTCCTAATTGAGTTTAGCTGTCCTGTGCAATAAAAGTGAATGTACATTCTGCTGAGTGTGGCGCAGGCATCGGCGATTATTTAGGCGCTAGGAAGATTAGGAAAAAAAAGAGTCTGATTATTTTCAAGTCTTACCACATGAGCCGCACACCCACACTCAAAATCCCCCTAAATACAAAACTCTAGCACTGCTCATTGGGAAGGATTTATAGGTGAGAGGCCTGGACAAAAGGCTTCTTGTCCCCCGGTCCCGTGGTTCAGTGTCCATGTGTGCACGCATGAATGCCTACATTAATGTGTTTTTTGGAGGGCAAGTGAGGTGCACTGTGAACTCCCCTTCCACCTCTACCTCCGCCCCCGCTCATGGTCATCTCTCCCATCCCAGAAAGGGTGAGTCACCGGCTCTGTTTATTCACAGGCTCCCCTCCTTGTGTTCCATTGGCACGTTTTTCCAGTCAATTCCCGTCTGCTATATAGCGCCCCGGCTTCCATTCCAACACTAACCCCCACTTTGCCAACATGACCCCAACAGTCACTGCTTACTTTCTCGTCCATATTACAACTTTTAAAGTGGCCCGGAATTCAAAAGTGTGTTTCCGTGAAATCATGATGCAACTTCAGTTGGCCTCTCAGTGGCGTCTTTCTTTCCTTTTCACTCTACCTCCACCTCTTTCACTATCTGTGAGGGGAAATGCTTCCTCCTCTCCTTCCTCCCTTGCCTCCCCCGCACTACCTGCTCTTATGATCCCCCGCATCCTCTCCTTGTCCACACCTTCGAACCTCGTCCTTGTGCTTGACCACCTTCCTCTCGGGCTACACATCCTCTCCCTTGTTGCATCCCTTACTCTCCCTCACCTTTTTCCTGAGACTCTCGGTCAACTACCAATGCTATAGATAATAAAAAATGTGCGGCAGCAGTTTTTATGGATCTAACTAAAGCATTTGACACAATTAATCACAATATTTTAATCAAAAAACTAGAACGATATGGCATCAGAGGGTTAGTCTTAAACTGGATAAGAAGTTATCTAATGAACAGGAAACAATACGTGAAGGTAGGCGAACACACCTCTACAACGCTAAATATATCCTGTGGTGTACCTCAGGGATCAATACTAGGAACTAAATTATTCAATCTATATATAAATGACATTTGTAAAGTTACAAAAGATTTAAAGTTAGTATTATTTGCGGATGATACAACAGCGTTTTGTTCAGGAGAGAACACACAGAAGATACTACAAATAATAACAGAAGAAATTAACAAATTAAAAAGATGGTTTGACAAAAACAGACTATCGTTGAATCTCAGTAAAACTAAAATAATGCTATTTGGTAACAGTAGAAGAGAAAGTCAAACACAAATACAAATAGACGGAATAGAAATTGAAAGAGTAAATGAAACCAAATTTCTAGGTATAATGATTGATGATAAATTGAACTGGAAATCTCACGTAAAAAATATACAACATAAAGTAGCAAGAAACACGTCAATAATGAATAAAGCAAAACATGTTCTAGACAAAAAATCACTTCATATTCTTTACTGCTCACTAGTGTTAGCATATCTGAGTTATTGTGCAGAAATATGGGGAAATAATTACAAAAGTACACTTCATTCATTAACGGTGTTACAAAAAAGATCAGTTAGAATAATACATAATGTTGGATATAGAGAACACACAAATCCTTTATTTATTGAATCAAAGATTCTGAAATTCTACGACATAGTGAATTTGCAAACAGCTAAAATTATACACAAAGCAAACTATAACCTGCTACCCAAGAATATACAACAATTCTTCTCAAAAAAAGAGGAGAAATATAATCTTAGGGAGAAATGTAATTTAAAACATTTGTATGCACGTACAACACTTAAGACCTTCAGTATATCAGTATGTGGAATTAAATTATGGAATGGATTAAGCAAAGCAATCAAACAATGTACTAATATGATCCACTTCAAGAAACTCTTCAAACTTAAAGTGTTTACAAAGTACAAAGAAGAAGAACCATGATAAACATTCTGAATTTATTTAACTCATCCATTCTTTCATTCTTTCACTCACAAAATAATCTTACTTATCTCAACATATGAAATGTAACTTACTTCACCAATTATTATTTATTTACTTATTTTATTGTGATTACTTATGGAGTATATTGTGAATAAATTGAGAACAGGAAGTGTTTTAGCAACTGTTATGTAAAAGAAAAGGGGTAGGATTAAATAAGCTCTGCTTCTTCCTACTCCTTTTCGAACATGTTGAAAAGAGAAACTGGAGATTGTGATGTATCATGTTGTATACTTGCATGTTCGAAATAAACTCAAACTCAAACTCAAACTCAAACTTGAACACAGTTGATTGTTAAATTATCTGTACTTTGCCTTGCACTGTCCAATATTATGCAGTGTATTACTAGTTGGCAAGTGGTGCACTTCAACTGGAACACTCCTTGTTTTCTTTACAAAAAGTGTTTGGCCACTAAGGTCGACACCATTTTTCCACATATGAAATCATAGAAAAAAATCCTTCATAAAATCTTTTATGAACTGTACAAACAGTTTTATAGGTAACATTTAAACATCCTCAACTGTCATACAAGTGTAAAAATAAGTTAACCACAGACATAGAAGCAATAAAACACTTTGTCCTAACTTTAATGACAAAGGTGATTCCTGCAGATGCGCACATCTTGCATGCCTTTTTTGATGGAAAAAATTGGTTCAAATCTTATTTATTACGATTCTTAATCGATTTGTTATATTGAAGGTAGGTCTTTATTGTCATTGCACAAGTACAACGAAACTTTGTTTTCAGCACAAACCCGTTCAAGATTAGACAAACAGTGTACAGGGTTACAGAACAGGAACGCTGATGGGTCGCCACAAGGCGCCCCGTAAAAGATGGGAAAAAAGTAAACGCTGGGGGAGGATGAGTAAAAAAATACAATCTAAAAGTCAGCAGTGGGGTAAAAACTCCATAGCAAAGCACATATACATATTACAACATACAACTCGAGACTTGCAACATAGGGGAGGGAGTGGGGGCTACGGTGGCAGGCTGCAGCTCTTCAGGCGCTGCCCTGTCGTCCATCGCCCTTAAGGGCTTCGCGTCAAGGGCGTTGGATGGGGGGTGTGGTATATGTGTGTGGCGTTTATTTTCTGCGGATGCATGTGTGTATGTACGCCTGCCGCATGTCTCTGCCTTGGTGTTGTTGCAGCCGCCAGTCAGTCCAAAGTCAACAACAGGTGTGTGTCCATGAGAGACAAAAAGGGAGTTTGTTGTGTCAAAAATCGATTTTTTTTAAATATGCTTTTTAGGCCATCTCTGCTCTTACCCGCTGCACGTACACTGCGTACGTTAGCAGCCAAGAGTAGCTTTTGTAACCTCTATTGAAAAGTTCAATATAATTGCTTGTCACACAAGTGTAAAAAGAAGTCAACCCCTGTCAAACAACAAAGGACTACTTTAACGTTGGGTCTCACTGCGTTGAAACGAGCTTAGACTCCACAGTAGTTTAAAGCGCGTGTCAGTCAAAACAGACTGTTTAGCTAAGTGTGTTCATCTTTGACTGTTTACCAAAAGCGGCGTCTCTTGACAATAATCTAACCATGCATGCCGATTGGAGTTCGGACAAATTCAATTGGCGGTGTTGGTGGTTGTAACACAAAGACGCAGCTATGTCTAAGTGCCCCTGCCCTGCCTATTGTTTCTCCATCTCCGTTTTGGAAATGCTGTGTTTTTTTATTCCCCTCCCAGGAGATTCTGTTTGGCTTAAGGAATTGGATAGTACACACTACCTCCTGTTTACCTCACTCTCACGTGTAATCTACACAAACACATACATGGTGAGGTCATGTGAGAGCGTAACAAACTTGAATGTGTTCCGTCCAATTAGCTTGTCAAAGGAATTCTGTATTGCTGTTTGGAAGTGTCATTCACACTAGGGATGCACCAAGTAAAATTTGTGTGAAAAAGTATGCGATTGCCCAATACTGGTTAATGCCTTTGAATGCCGATAACAAAAAACAACCCCCTTTGGCTGATATTTTAGTTATTTTTGGCGGCAAGCAGCTAACTGTGTATGTCTGTACACAGTTTGAAACCGCTCCCCTAAGTTAATAATAATCACCTCCATTGCGGCAAATAAACGTAATTTCTTACATTATTTTTGGAGGACTGGAGGAAGAGGATAAACATGTTACACAACAAGTACGAGCAAGCAGAAGCAGTCAAGAAGCTCCGCTAATCGGTAGTCTAGCCGCTAAACTAGCTTGAAACAACACAAGAAATACGTGCTTGGTAAACTTTAAGTCTAGATGGAACCGCATTACAGCAGAAAGTAACGCACTTTTAACACGAGACACAGAACAAATGACTTTAAAATCACTCACAATATGAAACACATAGTTAGTGTTACTCTGCTACAAAAAGACTAGATGTAAAACACTTGAATGATGTACAATAGCATTTTGGTTGTCATGTCAGACAGTATAATATATCTAGGAAGATGGTTGATGTTCATTAGAAATAATGACAATTGATATAAAACATATTACTGGACATTTTAACATGCTTAAATGCCATATAATTGTCAAAATAAGTTGCAGTAAAATGGGTTCTCAACCTTAAATTTGATGAAGAGTGACAAACATAAGAGGGACATTGCAGCTTAATCGCATAACCCTTTCCGAAATACCGCTTTAAAGAGAATAACAAACCCCTTTTTTTAAGGAAAATTATTTTATAGGTTAAAGTACATATTTTTTTAAAATCCATCCATTTTCTACCGCTTGTTCCTCTTGGGGTGGCAGGGGGTGCTGGAGCCTATCTTAGCTGCATTCGGGCGGTAGGCGGGGTACACCCTGAACAAGTCGCTACCTCATCAAATCATGTTTTCATTACTAGTAAAATGGCAACTGCATAGAAGGATAGCAAGTATCTCATATATCTTAGACAGTTGTGTGATGACTGTTTTATTCATCTGCATTAGGGACAAGCGGTAGAAAATGGATGGATGGATTATCTACGAATTAGTATCAGAACTCCTCTTGTTTTTTGGTAACTTGCCCGACCTATGAGACACTTTTTTCCCCAGGTGAGTCTCTGTATCATCCCAAGCCACCTGTTTATGTGAGCGACAGGAAGAAGAGCTCTTACTAGTTTGAAAAGAAGTTGGTTGGCGACACATGCTGGTTTATAAATATCACAATTTCGAAACGTAAGGATCATGGATTGAAAGAGGTGTTCTGGACAGTAAGGACATTTGTTCTGGGGATTGCTATGATATGATGTGATGCATTACTAGTGTAATAGCTTATTTTAATGTATTTTATTTCTTTCTCTAAGCATACATTTATTAGGTAATGGTGATTGCTACTGCATATGCTTCGTACCAAATGCAAAATTTAAGTAATTGCAGCCATTGGTAGTTTAGTGGTTCAAATAGCTGACTTTTATGGAAGGATGTAACCGAGTGACTTCCTCACTATATGTTTTTATCCCTCTTGATTTGCAAGGTAGTGGAAGTGATTTGCACGACTGACCATTGTCCGTTGTCGCCGTGCTGTTAGTGGTGTTCGCTTGAGGGCACGTGTAATTTGATTATTCAAAGCACACACTGGTGCCTGGAGACCAGAGACAGGGATGCACATCAGTCGAGTGGAGTTCAGGTGAAATGGTGTGTGGGGATTTTCATTTTGGGTCTGTCGGATACAGATCTTGCGTCTTCACATGAGTCCTCTGAGTATTAATTGCTGTAAGCAAACATACTTTTTCCTGGGTCGCATTACCAATGATAATGAAGGTACAGTAAAAGGAAAGGCCCCAGACAATAAGGTGGAGGTTAGCGACTAGCCAAGTTCTGCCCTACCCAGAACATTTTAGTTAAGACTTCCTTTAGTGCACCTTACCAAACTCCCTCTTGTCGTCTGCACATTTACATTTCTTTCTCCTCCTTTGAGCTGTTTTGTCTCCACCACGGTACCTACACAGAAATCTAGACTGAGATTTACTGCTTTGCCTCATCTCATATTGCAAATGGTAGACACGCCACATTTTGCTCTTGTCATACATTGTGAAATTAATAATTTAGTCTTCTGGTTGAAAGATATGTGACCAAAGCTGCTTTAAAACGTTAATTTCAGTCCTAAGGCCCATTCAGCTTCTCAGGGTTCCCTACATTCCAATGCTTCCCCTGAGCACAGGAAACCTTATGATACAAATCCTCTGATTAGTGTTGGTAAAAATCTGCTATAATCCAATTTTGCAGCACAGCACTTAGCTGAACACTGTTTAGTGTAACTTTGCGGAGAGTAGGGTTGTACGGTATACCGGTATTAGTATAGTACTGCGGTACCAATTACCGGTAATCATATTCGGTACTATACCGCCTCTGAAAAGTACCGGTCCGGTACCGGTGATTATTACATTTTAACAGAAGTGTAGATAGAACATGTTAAAAGAGAAAGTAAGCAGATATTAACAGTAAATGAACAAGTGGATTAATAATTCATTTTATACCACTTGTCCTTAATAATTTTGATGAAATAATAGAATGGAGAATGACACAACTAAATTAGGAGCCTTTGTTTGCTTACTTACTAATAAAAGACAAGTTGTCTTGTATGTTCACTATTTTATTTAAGGACTAACTTGCAATAAGAAACATATGTTTAATGTACCGTAAGATTTTTTTGTTCAAATAAAGCCAATAATGCAATTTTTTGTGGTCCCCTTTATTTACAAAAGTACCGGAAAAATATAGAAATAATTTTGGTACCGGTACCAAAATGTTGGTATCGGGACAACACTAGTGGAGAGTTTGCAGGTGGTCCTATAGTTCATTCATAAATAAATGCTTAATGACCTAGATAAAGCTTTGCTAGAAAAAGTTGTTTGTATTTTATGCAGAGTGAGACCCTCTTTACCATTTTTTTGAGCTTCATCCAAATCCAACTTTTCCTCTTTTTGAGGCACTAGTGACTCATCTCCACGCAAAGTAAACACTCGTTAACAATAGGGTAGGAGTTCATCAAACTGGCCCCCAACGTTTGGCCATTTTGTTTCCTTCCAATTAGGATTTATTGCTACACCACAGGGAAAGAAACAAACAGCTTACGAAGAGGACACGATAAAGTGTGATGGGATGACTCACGCTTCAGCTATGTGTCTATTGTGGCCCTCAGCATGCAGCTTGGTGTGCATGTGTGTGTCAGAAAATGTGCAAACATCTGTAGCTTGTTTGCGTGTGGCTTCTCTTGATGATTACTTTGCAGACCTTCATTAAACACTCTGTGTTTAGATAGCATCACACGGTTATCTTTGGTGCTCCATTACATGTAGAGTTTCCCATCCTGGAACTTTTTCACGGTGCCATGACAGGAGCTGACAATTTGCCTACAAGGATGTCCTTCATCTACAGTCACGCACAATGATCAAGTGTAGCACACGCTGGCACCGTGAAACGCTGTTACAACTATTGTCGAAGTAACCTGTAATTAATTTAACCACAATTTGTTTAAGAATCCACCCTTCTTAGCGTGCATGGAGGAAACGCTCTTAGAGTTTAAAATGAAACGTTGTCACCTGGAGCACATCACTCAGATGTATTGTAGGCAGTAATGAGTTAAAATGTGAAGCATGTCAGAGACCCCCCAATTTTTCTACACATGGATTGTGGTCCTCAGTGGAAGAAGTTCTGCTTTAACCCCTAATCTGCCACACGAACCATTAAAACCTAGTACTAAACCAGTTGCAACCTGGTATGACCTGTCGCCACGAAGCACTCCCTCAAGCCACCTTTGAAGTTTTGCCAGAGTCTGAATTGTGGGTGTGTCAAACTACTAAGTCTTCTAAGGAAAGGAGAATATAAAAAATGCAAATGTGCTAGTTTTTGCACGGCAAGAATGTTACATAAACATATTTTTTTATAGGTAATGCTGTTTTCTCATGTCTTATGTATGACAACACATTTATATCAGTCAATCAATCAATCAGTCAATCACAGTTTATTTATATAGCCCTAAATCACAAGCGCCTCAAAGGGCTGCACAAGCCACAACATCCTCGGCTCAGATGCCACATATGAGCAAGAAAAAAACTCAACCCAATGGGATACAATGAGAAACCTTGGAGGGGACTGCAGATTATTAGTATTTGAAGATACAAGCTGTCTCCCGGCTTTTTGCTATGCGTTAAATTGCAAGCATAATTTGAGTTGCGAGCCTCCCTGCCGCTGTTCGAAGAGATTGACACAATGCTGCCCTCCAACCACCCGGACTGAAAAAGACAAACTAACCATTAAAAACATGTCCTACCAGTTAACCGACACAGCAAGTCAGCCGAACCGCAGCACTGTCAATCAGCAAGTAGCAGCCAGCCTCTGCAGCATGCAGCCATAAACATCCAAACGGTGGACATTTATCCATGACAATATGAAGAAGCTGCTAATGCTATGTTTGACGTGTTTCAATTTGTACTGCCTAGTCCCCTGACTCAACTAACTGGATGTCCGAGTGCTACCTTTGGTACACAGACACAGCTTGCTGTCAACTCTGACCTCTGGTCCGTCACTCAGCGACGTCTGTGTGCAACATAGACACAATTTTCCAAGTTTCTTTTGTTACACCAGGGAGAAGCAGCTTGTCAGAGACACCTACAAACATCTGCTCTCCAAGGTAAATGCTGAACAATATTATTACATTATTTTATCAAATACCGCAAGAATAATACTTTTTATTTATTGGTGCCTTTCATAACACCCAAGGTCACCTTTCAAGCAAAACAATATATATAATCACAATTTAAAAATCACTAGAAGTAAGGCATTGATAATAGGATAGAACTATCATAAATTAAAAACATTAGTCAAGATTGGACAGCTTTTTTGATGAACAGGTATGTTCATAAGGGACACGCGGTAGGAAATGGATGGATGGGTTATCAGTACCGGTAGTTATTTCTATTGTTATTTTTATTGCTCCATTTTTAGTGCAATGTTTGTCATTTCTGTGTCACTATTATCTACTTCATTAACTCGTTATTTGCTATAATTTTTCGTATCATGTTTGTGCATATCGTATTTGACGATGTTGTTCTGTTGTTGTTTTTGTTGTTGTTGTCACTCTGTCTTCTCCCCGAAATATCTTCCCCGTCTTCTTTTTTTATTCTTTCTATCCGCTCCTGCTGCGCCAAACATTTACACATCCATTTAATAAAGTCAAATACAAATAAGGAAACAAGAGAAATATCCCACACTTCTCTTTTGTAAAGCAATTATTTACAGCAGATTTTTGGCATCTACATCAACAATAGGATTTGCCTTAGTGGCTGGACAGGACATGTAAAAAAAAAATAAAATAAATACTAACGCTTGCCTTGGCCGCAGGTACTCTATTTTTTTCTTGCCTAAACGGAGTTGCAGGACGGGGAGATGATCACCGAAACAAGCTCACTCGTTAGCTAACCATCTCGCTAGCATGTTGCTGCCTCCGTTCGCTCACCGAGCCACAAAGTGGACACCGATCTACTTTGCTGCTAATCTTATTTGGATGATTACAATCGGAACACTGTTAGTTCCGAACCAGATTTAGTGCTAGATAGGGGTGTAACGGTACGTGTATTTGAATTGAACCGCTTCGGTACAGGGGTTTCGGTTCGGTTCGGAGGCGTACCGAACGAGTTTCCACACGAACATATTAAGTAGCCGCCTAAGCTAAAGTCTTAACAAGCTGCTATGCTTTCTGCCTTTGTCTCCTACACAGCACCCAGCATTGCCCCACCCACACAACCATCTGATTGGTTACAACCTTAGTGGTAACAGCCAATCAGCAGTGCGTATTCAGAGCGCATGGAGTCAGTGCTTCTGCGGTGGGGTTAGCAGATAGGTGTTTAGCAGGTGAGCATCAGGCGGCGGACTCTGCCCAAATTAAAATAAACACCTCCCAGTCAACTACTAGTAACATCACTATGAGCTCGTTGACGTTCTAGAAACTTAAACTGCAGCTCAGCTCGCTCGCAGTCCTGGCTTGAGGTGAAGGCTAATTAGCTTTTAGCGTAACGTTAGCTCATTTTGCGGTGTGTGTTAGCTCAGTGTGCGGTGTGTGTGTCTGTGTGTGTGTTAGCTCATTGTCTGGTGCGTGTGTGTGTGTGTGTGTGTGTGTGTGTAATCATTAGTAATGGAGCAGCCTAGTTTTGAATGGCAGGGTCCCTGCTATCACATATTGATAAAAATATAACATCTACATAATACAAATCAACTACAGGCTTCCCAAATGCTGTAATAAATTAAGCATGATGAGTTGACTTGAAACTGTTTAATGTTGCACTTTTTATATGTAGAAGAAAAGTTTTGTCATTTTATTTAATCTGAGCAAAAACTTGAGGCAGTTTAATGTTGATTAACGTGGGCAGAATTATTATAGTGTTCCCAATGTTAAAAGGATAAAGCCATTGTTTACAAATTTGGTAAATAACCCAAAAAAATTATATTTTGTTGTTTTCTTACTGTACCGAAAATGAACCGAACCGTGACCTCTGAACCGAGGTACGTACCGAACCAAAATGTTTGTGTACCGTTACACCCCTAGTGCTAGAGTATTTATTAGTAGCTCGCGAGAAGGTATATTTTTGTCGTGACGGATGTATACATAGGTCACAACACCGGAAGTATATTACCCGAGGGGGCGTGGCTACAGGATAGCATTGCCGAATGGAAAATGATATGTGAGTTCTTTGCATGCATGTTATAGAATTTTATGATGGGCATCTACATAAACAATATGAAGCCTGAGTAGCTGGACAGGACAAAAAAAATGTTTATAGAATTTTACATTACATTTTCAATGATAATAGTGTTAGTAAATTATCTACTAAAAAACTGAAAATTATGTGGTACATTGAATGGGACAACATCCATCCATCCATCTATTTTGTACCGCTTGTCCCGAAACATGTAAGTATTAAAAAGACAGCCAAAAGAGGTTGGTAGATGAAAATACATTTAAAGGTGAAATATAGTGTAGAAATGCGCCCAATTGCAGGAAATGTCTTACCTCCTACTCAGTGGCCTCGTGGTTAGTGTGTCTGCCCTGAGATCGGTAGGTTGTGAGTTTCAAACCCCGGCCGAGTCATACCAAAGACTATAAAAATGGGACCTTTTACCTCCCTGCTTGGCACTCAGCATCAAGAGTTGGAATTGGGAGTTAAATCACCAAAAATGATTCCTGGGCGTGGCACCGCTGCTGCCCACTGCTCCCCTCACCTCCCAGGGGGTGAACAAGGGGATGGGTCAAATGCAGAGGACACATTTCACCACACCTAGTGTGTGTGTGACAATCATTGGTACTTTAACTTTAACTTGATTTTCAAAAGTTTCCTTCCGGGCTTGTTTGTCAGTTTTCCTCTATTTTTCTCAAAGAGCGCTCACATGCCTGCATGTTACATGTTAATCTTGTGATGTTTTGGGAAGGCTAGCATGGATTCAAGGAATGATTTAAGAACAAGTGTTTTCAGTTACGAGCTCAGTCATGGATCGTATTGAGCTCATAAGTTTAGGCACCACTGGACCGCACAGTTGTCATTGTCATCCCAGTGGTAAATTATTATTATTTTTTAGAATTTATCTTTTAAACAATTAAAATTGATTAACACATACCGGTACAAAAGTACCAAAAAGTTTCATGTCTATTAACCTCTTCTTCACCCTACAGTTAAAAGTGTCCTGATTGTTAACGAATCTATCTACTGGATAGTATCGTAACACATCACATTCATATAAACAACTTTGTACCGCATAACAACTAATTAGATTAATCAAGTTATTTCTGTTTCGCATATAATATTGCCAGCAATGTCTCCAAGTCAATTGGTATTAATTTGATGTTTAGGCCATTTTGTATTGATGATGTAAATCTCAGATTCTAATCACGGTAGTATCTTTGAATTAAGTATACAAAACAAATGGAAAAAACAAGTCAAGGTGGAACAATGTAAGCAATAGGCATCACACTTCAGTTGCCCAGATGTTATCTCTGCTTGGGTCAGCATGCTTCCAAAGAACAATCAGATATTTCTCTTAACTCACAGACATGACATCTCTGGCCATTTGTTGATCTGGCCTCTCTGGCATTTTGTTTTGGAAAAATAGATGCATACCAATTCTAATGAGGTCCATGCTTTTGGAAGAACATCAGATGGGGAAAGACATTTTGCACACTCTTACTAATTCTGAAGCATGAATAGCATTCTTTTAGTCCTTCACATTAGGTATGACCTGTAAATTCAATACGAAGGTCCTGAGTAGTCTTGGGTTCAATCCCGGGCTCGGGATCTTTCTGTGTGGAGTTTGCATGTTCTCCCCGTGACTGCGTGGGTTCCCTCCGGGTACTCCGGCTTCCTCCCACCTCCAAAGAAATGCACCTGGGGATAAGTTGATTGGCAACACTAAATTGGCCCTAGTGTGTGGATGTGAGTGTGAATGTTGTCTGTCTATCTGTGTTGGCCCTGCGATGAGGTAGCGACTTGTCCAGGGTGTACCCCGCCTTCCGCCCGATTGTAGCTGAGATAGGCTCCAGCGCCCCCCGCGACCCCAAAAGGGAATAAGCGGTAGAAAATGGATGGATGGATGTTCAAAATTCTTACTTTGCAATCAAAATGTATGATTGTTGATGACCGCCATACAGTATATGGTACTGGGCATTAGGGCTGCACAAAATGAAGAAATAAAAATCAAGATCTTGATTCGCACTAACATGCAATCTAATTTCTAAATACCGACTATGTTTTTTCAATAACGGACACCAGGTTGTTTTTTTAGGCAAACTGTGCTGGGTATTGTTAATTAACTTTTCTTTCGATTTGTCTTTATAAAGCGCATGGATGTATAGTGGCCTGAACATCCATGCCATTTTTTGACCTCATGCTTTTTATTAATTTCATTCATTTATTTCTATTAGATATTATATAAGTATATAAGTTCCTCATCAACTGTTCTTTGGGTACCTGTAGTAGCCATTTTGATATTAAACAGCGAATATAACCTATCCAACATATAGATTTGCTATGAAGTTAAATATAAAACCATCTACATTTCAGCTTTGTGTTATACGTGATCAATATTATATTATTTAGGGCTGTAGATATCAATTACTTTAGTATTCGACTCATCTATCGATTAATTTGTTTGATTGACTAAAACACTTTCCATCCTCAATGCGACTTTTAGGGAAAATAGTTGAAAGGATTTTTCTTTTCCAATTACCTTTGTTATTTCTTCGTATAAATGCACATAACATTTAAATTGCACTTTTCCAACTAGAGCATCACTATATATTACTTACATATATTAAAAAAAAGTTATAAAAGTAAAAAAAAAAACTGTAGCCAGCGCAACATGAACCATGTAATAGACAATAAAGGACCAAACTACCGTAAACAAAAAGACTAAGATAAAATGTGATATATTGAGTGACAATGCATTTAACAATTTAACACATTTGAAAACCCATTTTAAAAGGCATTATTGGAGGAGGGGGTATTTGATTTTTAAATAAACAAAAGTGTAAAGTCCTCATGTGTTTGCATAAAAAATGTGTTATGCGAGTCAAGCATATACGACGGCGTTAGCTGCCATAATAGACTTTTACCTTCTTTCTGCTTGTTTGATGCTCTTAAATATGCGGGATGATTCAGTGAAAATATTTCACCACATTGTCTGTCCTTTGCACTTTTAAAAGATCGCAAAACCTCTCTCACATCTTCTCTGAGCTCTTTGCGGTCTTTCCACATTGTCGTTGTTTTTCTGAGCCACCTCTATGCGCACTCCCGCCCCCCTTCCTACACACACAGGCCACATCACTGGCAGTGCAAGCTCGATCACCAAGAGCAATACAATGACTGGAGCAATACATAGTCCGCTTGTTTAACTCATTAAACAAATCATCGAAGCAACAAAATGCAAATCATTGCTTTTTTCTAATCGATTTAATCGATGAATTGTTGCAGCCCTAATAGAGTAATCTATTGATTCATTTGTTTGATTATTCGAGTAATTGGATAAAACACACTTTGTCCTTAATGCGTAATTTGGGGACAATAGTTTAAATAAACATTAATTTGAATTGCTTGCCATAATTGTCATTCTTATGTTAAATGCATAACGTCAACATTAAAATTGCACTTTTAATGTGTGTGCATTAAAATAAATAAAATAAAAATTCAGCGGTTTCTCACAGCTCTGATGTGTGCTTCATTGCAGCATTTGTGTGGAAACTTTGTCCGCTTATTTAAAGTCCCGGGCACTCAATGCGGTCTGGGTTTTATTGATTTTTATTAGTTACACTAATTAAAGGAATAATGGAAGCAACAGAGTATGAATCAAAGCTTTTTTATAATTGAATTAATCGATTAATTGTTGCACCCCTAGTGTTATTATAATGATGATATCACTGGTGCGATAGCAATAGTTCGTCCTAACCAAAGTAGAGAAGTGTGAGACAAGATGTTATGTTTTCATACTTTTTTGTTAGTTTTGTTAGTAGTTTGTCAAATCTTAACCTGACTCTCGCCAGATCCTCGCTGAGCTCCACACAAGTATCTGGGATCGAGGGCAATGCAAACTCCTTCAAGATAGCAAAAAATAATGAACCAATCAGGATCGCCGGGCGGGATTTCATAGATGTGACGTAGCGCCGAAGCGACTGTTTGATTCAAACAACACGCAGCGAGGAGTCGTGTGCTGACATTGATTCTGCTATTGCAACTGTTTTGCCACATCGATCGTCTACTGACATTGCTGCGTTATTTCAGTAAAAGTTCTCTAACTTTTCGCTCTGTCATTATCCAATATGTTGGCTGTTCTATTTTGGATTTCCCAGCGTTGCTCTCATCAGCGTCACGGGTTAATTTCGATGTGAGTGGTTGAAGTAGCACGTCATTCAAGATAACGGACAAGTGGTTTATCCAATCACATACAATGATTTTTTTTTACAAGACCCCTTCTGAAATACATCTCCTATTGAGAAGTCCCAGATCCTTGGGTGGAGCTCAGCGAACTACAAGGATCTGGTGAGAGTCAGGTTAGTCAAATCTGGCAAGTGATCTGAATAAACACAGTACAGTAGTTTTTGTTTTCACTGCAAAGCAAGTAGTTTCACTTGTGGCTGTTACAGTCCACTTGCATCAGTGCCCAGTTGGGTACGGATTCAGAAATGATCTTAAGTTGCGTTTGAGTATTCCCTTCTGCTTTGTCTATTGAGCACCACTATTAAAGCATGAAAGGAAGTTGAAAAAAAGGCATTGCTTTCACTGCTGTGTTTTGCTTTTGGTATTAATTGCTATTTAAGAGATTGCTAAGATCTGGTTCTGTGACATCACCCACTTTTTGTGTTTATTTATCTAGCGGATGTCGTAAGCTTTTACGCAGTAAATGTGTCACTCACTTTTGTGATTTTATGCAGAACAGACCAGCACAGCATTTATGGTAAACTCTTTTGTTTCTTTAAGCTGGGCGTTATTCACTGTAAATACTCCGATCAGGGGCACGGGAAGGAACGGCATTAGAGGAATGACGAGCATTTACGTTGTCTCTGTCATCTCGGTCAACCTGTGACCTCATTGGGCATAAAAATAGCACACTGGATTTGTTCCATTGCCGAAAAGGAAAAAAAAATTCCTGCGTTGCGCCAGGTTGCTGTGAGGCTCTAATGAGGGCAGGTCGTTGACGTCTTCTCATGCATGTTGCTACGGAAACCTCTCATTACGCCACAGATGACTCCCAAAGAGGAGAGGCTTCTATTGAGTCCCGTGCCTGACATGTTAACAAGAAGAAGTTCAGCCTGGCAATTGGTGGTGTTTAAGCAGTCATCTTTAGTCTACTTGAATTCGCATTGTGATTGTAGGCTGTTTGGTTGGTTGCACAGTCACACACAGAGGTATAAACAATTTGTATTGTTGGACTTTTGAAGGGATGCAGTGTGGTTCCTCATGACTATAAAACAACTTGGATCAGATTCCTGTTGTGGTATTCAACAGGAGCTGTAGAAACACATCAGCTCAGAAGACCATGTAAGGCCTAAAAGGTTGTCCTGTTGAGATTAGTCCAACACATTCTGCGCCATTGCAGCCTTTCTAGGATACAACACAGTGCATGTATAAAGTCGCTCTGCTGCAGCTCATCCTTAACTAGTGTTAGTTTGTGCTGGCATAAACCACAACCCTCAGTGTGGCACCTGTCATTGATGTTAAGGCAGAAGTTCCTCATACATTAACAATGATATTCGAACATACAGTATTTGTTTTATTTGTTGCTGACCACGTTGGACACATCTGTTGAAGTTACAAATATATATTTTAAATGTTTTTTTTAATATTTTTGCTGTAGTTCCTTATATATTTGTTAATTTTGGTTACCTACCCTAGCTGCAACTAAACAGTGCAACTGGGAAGTATTTACAGCGCTTCACTTTTTTCCACATTTTGCTAGGTTTTAGCCTTATTCCAAAATTGAATACATTTATTTTTGTCCTCAAAATTCTAAAGATAATAAAAGTTTTAATGTTTTTATTTTTGCAAATGCATTAAAATTACAATTTTAAAAAGTACTCACAGCCTTTGCTCAATACTTTGTTGGTGTACCTTTTGGCCGAAATTACAGCCTCAAGTCTTTTTGAATACGATGCCACAACATTGACACACCTATCCTTGGCAAGTTTTGCCCATTCCTTTTTGCAACACATCTCAAGCTTCAACAAATTGGATGAAAAGCGTTGGATTTCATCCAAGATGTCTCTGTACATTGCTGCATTCATCTTTCCCTATCCTGACTGGGCTCCCAGTTCCTGCCACTGAAAAACATCCCCACAGCATGATGCTGCCACCACCACGGGCAGGACACTTCACCTTTGCCCCCGGTGCCGCTCACACTGGTGAATGAATGATGAATGAGTGATAGGTGGTGGTCGGAGGGGCCATAGGCGCAAACTGGCAGCCTCGCTTCCGTCAGTCTACCCCAGAGCAGCTGTGGCTACAAATGTAGCTTACCACCACCAGGTGTGAATGAATGATGGGTTCCCACTTCTCTGTGAGCGCTTTGAGTATCTAACAATAGAAAAGCGCGATATAAAATCTAATCCATTATTATTATTATTATCATGCTTCACTGTAGGGATGGTATTGGCCTGGAGATGAGTGATGTTAGATTTCCTCCAAACATGACGCCTGGCATTCATGCTAAAAAGTTTAATCTTTGTCTCATCAGACAAGAACATTTTGTTTCTCGTGGGCTGCATGTATTTCAGGTGAATGTTGGAAAACCTTTTACTAAGCAATGGCTTCCATCTGGCCACTATACCATACAGGCCTGATTGGTGGATTGCTGCAGAGATGGTTGTCCTTCTGTAAGGTTCTCCTCTTTCCACAGAGGAATGCTGTAGCTCTGACAGAGTAACTATCTGGTTCTTGGTCACCTCCCTGACTAGACTAAGATGAATGCAGCAATGTACAGAGACATCCTGGATGAAGACCAATGCTTCCCATCCAATCTGATGGAGTTTAAGAGGTGCCAAAAAGAGGAATGGGCAAAAAGGAATGGATGAAACTGCCCAAAAATATGTGTGCCAAGCGCAATGCTCTCTATACATGTAATTTTTTGACATTCCTAACTGTCACACAAGTGTAAAATAAGTAGACCACTGCAAATATATATATAAAAAGAGTTGGTTTTGGATAATAGGGCTAAAACATTCTGTAAGTAGTGTATCTAACTGCTTTGTGAGAACTGTTATTTTTTTTTTCTGTTCTTGTTTGTCTTTCCTAAACACCCCAAGAAAATGCTAAACACAGGCTCCACTAGTCCCTTGATGCTGGCAGAACTGAGGTCTCATGAGGTACGCCGACTTTAAAGTTTAATGCAACTATAGAAGGGTACTTTCCCCAAAACGTTTGCAATTAATTACAGATGGGTTCAATTTCAGAGGTTCCACTGGCACTTTGCTTTGGGTTGTTCCATTGAACAGCAAGGCCTTTGCAAGGTAATTGCACTTTTATAGCAATGTATATGTATATGTTCAACTTCCAGTGTGATTTGGACAGTGTTGATGAAGCGTAAAGACAATTAGCTTGTATATAAGCGTAAAGCTTATGTTTGTGCAGCTTGTGTTGGGCTGAAGGAGGGAGAAGTGATCATGCAGATGAAAAGCAGAAGTGCATTAGCTTCCTCAGCAGCACATAAAAAAGTAATTGTATTCCTCACATGTATATGTTTCATTATTACCGGTAGATAAAAGAGGATCCATATAGAACATGCCCTCTATGCTTCTCGGACATGTTCCCTGAGGTAGAAATGAAATGATACCAGTTACAATAGACGTTGCTGTTGTAAGAGTATGCATGGTCACAACATTTGATATAATGTTTCTATGGTGTACTGTGTATGTGTTGAAGAAAAAGCAGGAATGAGGGGATTTGTTTCACATTCAGCAGCTTCCAAATAGCCTCTAAAAGTAAAAAGGTTTACACTATTCCCTGTATTTTATGACCAAGTGTTTGAGGTCAAAGGTCGACAAGGCGAGGCATTTAAAGTGTGAATGTGTATTCGGCAGAATATAGTGTTTGCAGCTCACCTTTCACTCTCAATGGCTTCTGTTCCAAGATGTCAAACTGATATGTCGCTTCCATGACATCATCCCTTTTTGTGTGTGCAATGAACAGTGATATATGACTTGTTTTGTTTTTGAGCGTACATGTGCTTTTGTGTGTTTTTAATAACTGATGTTTGCCCTTGATGACGTTATAAGCAGCACCCTCAGCAACAATAAGAGTGTTTTTTTCCCCCCAGATATACTCTTTACATGTCACATTGGTGGCATTCCCTTTATGTACCTCTTTTAAAATACATTGCAAACATGGCATTTGTCAAGCAAGAATACACATTTGCTGTGTGTTTTGACAATCTTGACACTTCTTCACCCACCTTACTCCCAGTGCCGCTCACATATCTGTATGAATGTGAATGAGAGTTTGGTGGTGGTCGGAGGGGCCGTAGGTGCAAATTGGCAGCTGTGGCTTAAATGTAGCTTACCACAACCAAGTGAGAATGTGGAGTGAATGAATGATGGGTTCTCAGTTCTCTGTGAAGCACTTTGAATGTCTAGAAAAGCGCCATAGAAATCTAATCCGTTATTATTATTTTGATTATTATTAAACTTTCTTGCCTTCTTTATCAAAGAGCTGACCACATTAAATCGAAGTTGCACGCAATTAAAAAAAACACTGGCACTGACTCACCAACAAGTGACTTTTTTTGTTTGTTTGGCCACTCAATTCTGCGGAATCATACGGTAGAAAACTGACAACTTTTTTTGCATGCAGTGTTTGGCCGTATGGCAACCAAGATGAATGTACAGTATATGAAAACTTAGGAAAAGTTTGGAAGACATTACAGTCTAAAAACCAAGGTACCACTGTAATCTGTGCGGAGTGCTTTTTAGAAGAAAGTGTGTCGACATCATTCTCTAAATTAGGGGTTTACAAACATGAAACTTCAATGGAGGTGCTGCACCTTGTAAAAATAAGAAAAAAGTTATTTCTTAGAGATGCTAAGCCAACTGCATTTTTGTCAAAAGCAAGATAAATGGATTTTTACTTCCTACAGTGAGCAAGTCTGTGATGACCAAAACACTCAACAAAATATAATCCCAAAAAAAATCCCTTTTTCAGGGTGAGGGGAAGGCCTAATTGTATTATTTAGGGAAAGGGCTAACTGTTCCACATTTTCAATATCTAGAGCAGGGGTGTCAAAGTAATTTTAGATCGGGGGCCACACGGAGAAAAATCTACTCCCAAGAGGGCCGGACTGGTAAAATCACGGCACGATAACTTAAAAATAAAGACAACTTCATTTGTTTTCTTTGTTTAAAAATAAAACAAGCACATTTTGAAAATGTACAAATAATAATGTTGTTGTTGTTTTACACTTACATGTTGCGGTTAATAGTATTCTACCTTTATTTGTCATTATTTATATTTTCTGAATAAATTATGTGATAATGTTTGTCAGTCAACTCATTGGTGTTAATTTTCAATCTTATGATACAAAAATAATATCAAAATCAAATTACAGATGTTACTTGTGTAGTTTGCTCATTTTCCTCGACTGGTGCACTAACATGTGTTTTTTTGTTTGTTTTTACATATGTAGTTTAATCTACAAAGAATTGCTATTGCGACATCTAGTGGACACATTTAGAACAGCGGTTTCTTTCATTCAAATATTTCGGCTCGCTTTTATACTTGGCAAACTCATCCCGCGGGCCGGATAAAACCTGTTCAGGCCGTACGTTTGACACCCCTGACCTAGAGAGTTAACAATGGGATATGTGGACAAGGGATCATGTTGATGCTGTCAAAACACTACACGATACAATATTATTCTCCATAGACAAGCAGCCTGGTCTCCTAAGCATTGTGGTTAGCACAATGTATGTTTTGGATGCCTTGAATAGGAAAGCTAAACCAGTTTGGTTTCTTTGGGTAATGAACTTTGATGGCACTTGAGTACGTCCTCACCAGAGGCTAACTATGGAACATATGTAGAAGGCATTTTGATGGCACTGTCAAAACATTTTCATTGATTTCTAAGCTCTACTGTACCACATCTCACTTGTACTAAAATGTTGAAGCTTATGACATGACATGGCACTAATAAGACTTTCATAGACCCAGAGAGCACTTGAAGCTTATGGCGTAAGGTTTCACCAAGTCCACGTGGCTCAGATGGTAGAGCGGCCGTGCCAGTAACTTGAGGGTTCCAGGTTCGATTCTACATTCCGCCATCCAGTCACTGCCGTTGTGTCCTTTGTACTCCCATTGCCACCCACACTGGTTTGAATGTAGCTCAAATATGTAGATCATGCGGTTTCAGAATGTAAAGAGCGCTATATAAATATAATTAACTTCACTTAAGTTCACACCATATGGGGACATTGGACAGTGCAGACCACAAACGTCCATGAGAACAAACAACATGCAACATGAAGAAAGTAGGTCAATCAAGTCATTAGTGATGATAGCCGATGCTTTACCTTACTTACAAGACAGGAAGAAGTCAACCTGCATTTTTGTTAACATCGTTTTCCACTCCTTTAACTTCCCTGCCCTCATTACTTTCCATGGCTCATGACTGATATATGTCAAAAAGATAAGATGGCCTCCACAGAAAAAGGAGACGTTGATGAATGGGAACATTGAATGGGGGTTAAGGTAAAGAAGGCCTTGTTCATAATTGATTTCAGGCATAATGGCTTCATTGGCCCGAAGTACTGCAGGTATAGTGAAGCAACTTGATCCTTGGTAACCCAAATCCTGGCTGGAGACACAACCCAGTCTCCAAGACAAGCGCTCTACAGGACACCATATTACATGCAAAGAGTTTACAGCCTGTCTGCAGATTACGCTACTAAAGCCTCAACTTACAATGTCTACTCTAACACGGTCAATCATATACAGTTATTTCTATACAAATGATGACTCAGACTAAAGTACACTCTCACACTAGCCAGTAGCTGTCAGGAAAAGAAAGCAGTCATTTTCTCAGAGGAGACGCTATAATATTCTCCACAGACAAGTAGCAAAGACTTGTGGTCAGCTAAGACATGACTGCTGCCGTTGTGGTGAGCACACTGTGTTTGTTTTGGACGGCCTGGTTAGGACAACAAGAGCAGCCTGGTTGATTTAGAATGAGGCGTGCACTAATAGTAACAGCGTGGGGTTTAAAGAAAGGAGGGAGGCTATTTGGGTATAGGTCGAGGGTTTTTCTGTGGATTATGGAAAAGTGGGATGTCTTTGCTGATCTGAGGCCTGTGGGTGTTTGTAATTTAGTTGCTCTTTAATTGTGGCCACACCAAGTACTGATGCATGTATGTACTGTATCTAGTTATTACAGCAAATTATTGTGTGTGTGTGTGTTTGTTCTTGTGTTTCTACTCTTCTTGAGACATCAACTAGGAAAGGTACCTTCCATATGAGGAGCTGTGAACAAGTTAGGACATAAATCATGGTCCCAATATGGAAAGCCATTGCATCGTGAAATCTATATAAAAATTAGTGTGGTCCCAAAAGGGAGGGATTTTTCAAATTGACTGTGTGTCGGTTTTAAAAGTGCTCCACTTCTGATCAACATATGAAATAACAAGTGTGTGTAAAAATTTGAAGTGCTCCCCCTCTGGCCAACATATGTAATAAAAAGTGTGTGTAAGAAATTGAAATGCGCCCTCTTTGGCCAAAGTTTAAATAAAAAATTAAATATGTATATAGAGACATTCTGTAGTAACTTGAAGTAAATAATGAAGATTAAAAACCAATTACAAACAAAAAAATAAATAAATATGTATATAGAGACAAACTAGTAACTTGAAGTAAATAATGAAGATTAAAAAACAATTACAAACAAAAAAATAAATGAATAAATAAATAAACTAAAAGCAGTCTTTTTCTCACAATGTGTCAAATTTTTTCTTGTAAAATTGGGAACAATTTCTCATATTCTTTCTTTTTCTATAATGTTGCAATATTTTCTCGTAAAATTATTACTTTTTTATGTAAAACTATTACTTTTTAATGCAAAATGGTGACATTGGCCTTTAAAATTCTGACTTTTATCGCAATATTGCCAATTCTTTTGTTGTTCTTGTAAAATAGTGACATTTCTTTAGTAAAATTATGACTTGTCATAATTTTGCCAAGTAAAGTTCTGATTATTATTATTATAATTTTGCCAAAATGTCAGTTTTCTTATAAAATTGTGACTTGTCGAATAAATGACTCTTCATAAATTGCCAAAATGTTAAGCTTTTCTTGTAAAATTGCGACTGTTATTGAGTAAAATTCCAACTTTTATCATAATGCACAAATGTTTAGTTTTTATTGTAAAATTTTGACTTGCGTTGAGTAAAATTATAACTTTTATTATAATACTGCCAAAATTGTAAATTTTTCTTATGAAATTTCAACTAGCTATTCACAACAAGCTTTTTTATATTTGCATGGTATGTATGTTGTAAATACAAATCTTTATATATCTAGAAAGGGTGGTCCTAAAAAGGTAGGCATTATTCGGAGGTCTTAAGAAAGTAACAAATACAAGTGTGTGTGTTTGTGTGTGTGTGTGTGTGTGTGTGTGTGTGTGTGTGTGTGTGTGTGTGTGTGTGTGTGTGTGTGTGTGTGTGTGTGTGTGTGTGTGTGTGTGTGTGTGTGTGTGTGTGTGTGTGTGTGTGTGTGTGTGTGTGGTAGAAACAGCTCTTGGGAGTTTTTTGTACTAGTTTTAGACACAAGTGCTTCTTTAAAGATGATAAACATGATGTCAGCTATGGTAATTTGAGCTACTATGAAGCAATTTCTCTGGGCAGCATTATTCTGGTCAACATGGCACTGGATACAAGAGTTCAGAACATTCAGGGAGAGAATTTCCAACTCTCTTCCAAATAATATAAAAAGAAAAACAAAACGATTAATTGATATTGAGTCATCGGGTGCACAGTCTACAAAAGCAAATAACTGTCAAAGACTCTATTTAGCGCCAGGACAAACAACATTGGTATTGACAGCGGTGGCTGTCGTCAACCCCTGGACTTAGTTTTATTACCTCCGCAAGATGGCCGCAGCTGCAATTTTAAGTGTCATAAGTGGTGAGTGTTCAGCAGCTTGCACTGCTCCACTGTTGATGTGACACGCATCTGTGTTACACCTGCCATACTCTTGTGATACATGTGATAATCCAGTTAACGGCATCACAACTTTGGTTTTGTTGTGCAATATACCCAATGTGGTCAAAGAGAGCTCAATTTCAATTTTCTCATGTTTTCCAAATCATTATTTAAGTAAAACATTTTTTACAAATTATGTAAATAACAGCCTCTTTGCACTTGACTTCCCATCCTCCTTGTGGTTTATGTAAACAAACTATTTTTAGAGCATTTATGATACCTCCTTTGCACATTCTCTTTCAGTCTTGATTATCTATTTAGGTTAGGGTTTTTTTTTCAGTTCAATACGTACGTATCCATTTTTGGCCATTTCCATTGTAAATATATGCAACCCCTAAAATGCCACTTTTCAGCACGCTTTTGTTGGGGTTCTACTTGCAGCAGTTGTCTGGCTAGTCAGCTAACAGGATATATTTGTCAAATAAGTTAATGATTCTCTGTGTATTAAAAACATGCCATTTTATGTGTGTTTAGTAGCAGACTAAGTGGGTAGGAGTTTCAGCCATTACTGGGGCGTGGCATCCTCAGTGTGTAGCGTGGCACTAAGACAAGCCAGGCCTAGATATCCCATGAGGTGGCGTGGAGCGCCTATTTGGAAACTTCCACTGTGCGCGCGTGTGTGCGTGTCTTAGGGCGCAAATAAGGAAATCCAAGGGTGTGTGTGTTGGTAAGTGTAGAGTTGTGTGTCATTGTGTCCTTTCAAGGTAGAGAGCAAGGGTTTGCTTCCTTTACATAGCTCTTCTGACCATATGGTGAACTTTGACTCCAACACAGGAAAAACAACATTCCCTGTTCTTTCCCTGTCTGCATCATCTCTACTGCCAAATTATGTCAAAGAAAACGGTTGCTAACCATTTTCCAATTTTTTTTTATCTCAAAATGCCTTTTATACACCTAAACCATAATAAAATGTGAATTTACAATGTTTTTGCTGAAATCCAGCACTTATTGCACTTGAAATATGCAACGACAACAATTACTGAGCATACCGAATCACATAGACCAGTGATTCTCAAACTGTGGTACATGTACCACAAGTGGTACGTGGGCGCCATCTAGTGGTACTTTAACTTTTATGTGCAATTAATTTAATTTGATAAATTATTTAAGTACAATAATTCTTCACTCATTATTTAAGTACAACAATTCTTCTCAACAAAAGAGTAGAAATATAACCTAAAGGAAAATCTAATTTAAAACATGTGTATGTCCGTACAACACTAAAAACCTTTAGCATATCAGTATGTGGAATTAAATTGTGGAATGGATTAAGCAAAGAAATCAAACAAAGAACCAATATGATTCAGTTTGAGAGACTGTTCAAACTACAAGTGTTCACAAAGTACAAAGAGGAACAATTATCATTAATATCTTTAACCTTTTTTTTTATTTAAAAAAACAACCCAATGATCATTTATGTATTTAATATTTGTTTACTTACTTATGGTATATTTATTTATTAATTTACTTATTCACCATTCTGTTACGAACAGAGAACAAAGGAATGGGATAAAACTGCTATGATATGAAAAGGGGTAGGATTTAATAAGATCTGCTTCTTCCTACCCCTTTTCGGACATGCTGTAATGAAACAACTGGAAATATGTGATGTATTACATTGCAACTATATTCATGTTCGAAATAAAGTAAACTGATCTGAATTTAAAAGTGTTGTATTTTCCTACATTCAAACACAGTGTTACTGTTCAAACTGTGTGTAATGTAATGTTACATTGGCCAAAAATATTAAATATACTTTAAAAAAACTTCTGCCTTGTTTTAAATTTACTGTATACTTAGGCTTTTAATAGGCTAGAGTATTTTAATGTTGGTCATTATAGTGGTATTTGTAGAGCGAGGTGTTTTCTGAGGTGGCACATGGTGAAAAGAGTTTTAGAACCACTGACATTGACTAAATTGTAGTTGTAATCCATTTGTGAGGCCATAGCTACTGAAATCTTCAGCAAAATTAAACCAGTCAGGCCTGCTTGGAGTTGACTGTATATCCATACCACTATTTATCACTGTATGCATCATCTGTGAAATAATTTACATTTGTAATTTATTCAATATGTCCTTAAAGAAAGATACATTCAAACATGTCCACCTGCAAGTGCACGTTAATTTCATTTCCACACAGGCCCCATTTTTAAGTATGCAATGTTCTCTTTTCTATGTTATAGTTCCCCGAGTGTGGCTTCTATGGCATCTACGATAAGATATTGCTGTTCAAACATGACATCTCGACCAGCAACATCCTGCAGATAGTTAAGGCTACAAGTGACATCCAGGAGGGAGATCTGGTGGAGGTGGTGCTCTCTGGTGAGTCATTAATGGTGTTTATTCTGTTGTCATCATTTCATCTGCGACCATATTATTACACTCATTGCATTGTAGCGGCAGCCACGTCAGAAGATTTCCAGATTCGTCCTCATGCTCTGAATGTGCACTCCTATCGGGCCCCGGCGTTCTGCGACCATTGTGGAGAGATGTTGTTCGGACTGGTCAAGCAGGGGCTCAAGTGTGATGGTGAGAACACTGTTAAATGAGATCACATGATGTCATCCACACACTTCCCATCTGTTGATGTCATGCTTATCCGTTCCCTGGTTTCTCTGTGCCCTCTGCAGGGTGTGGATTAAACTACCACAAGCGGTGTGCATTCAGCATTCCAAACAACTGTGCAGCTCGGAAGAGGCGCCTGTCCACCATCTCCCAGGGCAGCAGCCAGTCAGTTTATAGCGTCGGGACCACCCCCACCGGCACCGAGGACTCTGGCTTAGTGCGCTCGCATACGCAAATGGTATATATAGCCCTTTACAGCCTTCATTGACATACACTACTTGGGAATTCATTTTAGATTTTTTTAGTAATTAGTATAATGGTTATGATTATGATTTATGGTTATGATTTATTTATTTCAGAAATGTCTAACAAGTTAAATTTGCACATTTCAACATATCTCAAAAGTAGTAGGAAGAAGCAAATCCTCCAAGTCTTTTGTTGCTAAAAGTTTGTTAACACCATAACTTTTAAGTGTCTACATTATGTAATAACATAATGCTTACATAGTGATTTAATAGAATACAATACAGTAGAAAGTAGGGATGTCCGTTAATGGCTTTTTGCCGATATCCCGATATTGTCCAACTCTTTAATTACCGATACCGATATCAACCGATACCGATATATACAGTCGTGGAATTAACACATTATTTTGCCTAATTTGGACAACCAGGTATGGCGAAGATAAGGTCCTTTTTAAAAAAATTAATAAAATAAGATAAATAAATTAAAAACATTTTCTTGAATAATAAAGAAAGTAAAACAATATAAAAACAGTTACATAGAAACTAGTAATTAATGAAAATGAGTAAAATTAACTGTTAAAGGTTAGTTCTATTAGTGGACCAGCAGCACACACAATCATGTGTGCTTATGGACTGTATCCCTTGCAGACTGTATTGATATATATTGATATATAATGTAGGAACCAGAATATTAATAACAGAAAGAAACAACCCTTTTGTGTGAATGAGGGGAGGGAGTTTTTTTTAGGTTGGTGCACTAATTGTAAGTGTATCTTGTGTTTTTTATGTTGATTTAATAAAAAAATAAAAAAACGATACCGATAATTTCTGATATTACATTTTAAAGCATTTATCGGCCGATAATATCAGACATCTCTAGTAGAAAGCTTTTATTGTCATTGTATACCAACAAAACTTGCAGAAGCACAACGGTATTGCCAGAAATAATTGTATTATTACATCGGGATTAATAAATTAAATATAAATAAACATTATAATATTGCATTTTAATTAGATTATTATTGCATGATTAATTATTGTCGTATTTTATCCACTGGTTTGCTGCTAAAGGGCTACATAAATGTGTTTTTATTTAAAATTGTATTAGGTTTTATTGAGTGCAGCACAGTGTACCAGGGGTTAGGGCATGTGCCTCACAATACAAAGATCCTGGTTCGATCCCCAGGCTCGGGGTTTCCCTTTAATTACAAATTGTTAAATCACATAACTGTTCAAATACAAACATTACTCTATAATAGAATCAGAGAGCACATATTACTGTTTTTTGTGTTTTATTTGTTACTCTACCATAGCCCCGGACCCCGAGTGAAGCCCGACGCTTCTATAAGGGTCGACCCGTGCAATTGGACAAGATCCTGATGAGCAAGGTGAAGGTGCCGCACACATTCGCCATCCACTCATACACGCGACCGACAGTGTGCCACTTCTGCAAGAGGCTTCTCCGAGGGATCTTCAGGCAGGGCCTACAGTGTAAAGGTCAGCAAATTTACATTAGTAGTGAACACTGCCATTGTTTGATTCTAACGTTTATACATATCTGTTTATTTTAGACTGCAAGTTTAACTGCCATAAACGCTGTCTATGCAAAGTTCCTAACGACTGTCTTGGTGAGACCATTGGAGGTAAGGGACTGTTAAGATGTCATCTCTCCCTGCATGAAAACAATCTCTCATTTGCATGATTAGATTGTCATGCAAATTACAACAAAATAATGAAACATACATTTATATAACAAACACTGGTACTTACTGCCACTAATCTCTTTATTGTCTTAGAAAACAGAAGTAACTTTGGTAAGTCTGCATGCATTCATCCATAATAATAGTTGTAGATGTAGAAAAGCAGCATTTTTGAAACATACAGCCAACATAAATCAAGTTGCACTCAACGGTTTACCTCTTTTTATGCACCCAGATATGCTGAGTTCCAGTATGGACACAGAGATGCCCATGGACTACACCAGCGACTACGACGCTTCAGACAAGTCATCCATGGATGACTCGGACGAGGAGCATCTCTGCGTCATCCCAGGCTCCTTCTCTCCTGACAGCAACAAGGATGGACCCAGTGGAGACCAGGGGTGTGAAAAAAAACATAAACATGCCACACTTATAAGCTTTGTATTCTAATGAGAAGTTATGCGTTTTCTCGCAGTGCTTACATTCCACTCATGAGGGTGGTCCAATCAGTGAGGCAGACAACCCGTCGATCCAGTACTGCTATCAAGACGGGATGGATGGTTCACTACAACAATAAAGACCCACTGGTACCTTTTTAACTTGACCGAATCGTCTCAGTTCTCTACTTGTTTTGGCTTTCCCTTTTCTGTCCTTAAAGTATCTTCTAATGTTACGCTTGTTACTGCACCAAGAATGAAAAAACCCCCCCAAAAAACACAAACTTTTTAGAAGGGTTGTTCACAAGCCAAGGAAGAGTCTATTGCATTTTTATATGGAGCTACATAAAAATAAAGAGGTAGATTTTTCAATTATTATATACATCTTAATATAAAATTGTAGGCATCCATCTTCCTCCGCTTATCCGAGGGTGGGTTGCGGGGGCAGTAGCCTAAGCAGGGAAGCTCAGACTTCCCTCTCCCCAGCCACTTCGTCCAGCTCCTCCCGGGGGATCCAAAGGCATTCCCAGACCACCTGGGAGACATAGTTCCTCCTGAATGACAGAACCTCTCACCCTATCTCTAAAGTAGAGCCCCAGTAGAGCCCCGCCACCCGACGGAGGAAACTCATTTCGGCCACTTGTACTCGTGAGGTATAGCACGGTTGGTAGAGTGGCCGTACCAGCAACTTAAGGGTTCCAGGTTCGATCCCCTCTTCTGCCATCCTAGTCACTGCCGTTGTGTCCTTGGGCAAGACACTTTACCCACCTGCTCCTAGTGCCACCCACACTGGTTTAAAAAATGTAACTTAGATATTGGGTTTCACTATGTAAAGTGCTTTGAGTCACTAGAGAAAAGCGCTATATAAATATACTTCACTTCACTTCACTTGTCCTTTCGGTCATAACCCAAAGCTCATGACCATAGGTGAGGATGGGAACGTAGATCGACCGGTAAATTGAGAGCTTTGCCTTCCGGCTCAGCTCCTTCTTCACCACAACGGATCGATACAGCGTCCTCATTACTGAAGACGCCGCACCGATCCGCCTGTCGATCTTACGATCCACTCTTCCCTCACTCGTGAACAAGACCCCGAGGTACTTGAACTCCTCCACTTGTGGCAGGGTCTCCTCCCCAACCCGGAGATGGCACTCCATCATGGACTCGGACTGGGAGGTGCTGAATCTTTATTGACATTTTAAGCATAGTTATAAAAAATTAGAATTTAGTGGCTTGCTCTGAAATAACTATTTAAAAAAATAGCTATATAGTTTTTGGTTTCAAAAGACATCGTAGTGAGGCATGTGGTGTCCTTGTTAAACACCAAAATAAGTTATTACACTGGAAAAAATGTCCCTTTTAAAAAGAGTAAAATAATGAATACGTGTTATTTTTGCTTGTAATGAGCAAAAATATCTGCCAATGGAACAAGTCAAAATTGTCTTGCTATAATGTCTTGAAATAAGACCTTATATTTAAGCCTTAAAAACTTAAAAATGACCTTTTGAAGTAGCAATTAAAACCTATTATTAGCTATACTTACTTATTGTAAAACTTTGTGTCTTATATCATACTTATGATCCTCAGAATATATATTGCCTATAAACAAGTTCTTATGTCTCACTGAAAAATTACTATTCAGGGAATTTTGACTTGTATTAAGTTCGTTTAGATATTTGGTCTAGAACTTTGAAATATAGTATATACTTGGTGAGATTGTGAGTTTTTCCAATGTAGATATGGATCTTTTCTCGATAAAAGGCTAATGAGATGTGTTTCTAAATCAGTGACATAAACAGAGAACGCCTATTGAGCCGTTACTGTATTTAATGCATTATTTGATTTTATTTCATATGCTTTCATATGTTATATTTCCTATTTTATTTATTATAACTTATACTTGTATATCTTACAAGGCCCCCCCAACCTCCTGCACTAACTGCTGCACTAAAACTTGCTCTTCTCTTTCTGTCTGTTTTTCCCTTGTTTCTTGTCGCTCCTGAGTTTCCAACATCTCAGTCTGTCACCTGTCCCTTGGCCATTCTTCGTCTCTTCCTTTGGAGATCAACTCTGTCACAATCCTCACCTTGTATGCTCCTGACCTACGATACCCCCACCCTGATACAATCCCCAACAGAGGAGGAGGCTCTACTGGCACCTGGACTCGAAGTGCATCATCCTTTTCCAGAACAACACCTCAAACAAATACCACAAGGTATGTTTGTAATTGTGGAGAATTTCTGGAAAGAAGCCATCATTTGTTTTGTGTCATCCGTGATCCATCTTCCTTGCAGGAGATCCCTCTCTCAGAAATTCTGGAGGTACGACCTGCCGGCAACTTCACTCTGGTTCCCCCCAGAACAAACCCGCACTGCTTCGAGATCATCACAGGGACCATGTGCTACTTTGTGGGGGAGGACCCCAACACCCTTCCACCACTAGTCCCCCAGCAGACTGTCCCCCAGACACCCCCTTCACCAAGCCAAGTGGCACCCAACAGCGGCGTTGGTCGTGAGGTGGCCAAAGCGTGGGAGGCCGCCATTCGCCAAGCCCTCATGCCTGTCATCTTCCAGGATGCTCCCCAACCTGCGGGAAACACCACTCACAGTGAGTCAGGAGGCACACTAAATTGAGAATATTCAGAAAATATTTGTTGTAGTCATGGTTTTGTATGTCAAAAGTTACAATAAGGAATTAGGGCTGGGCGATATATCGAGTTTGTAAGATATATCGATATATTTTTAAACAAGATATGAATTAAGAAAATATTGATATCATTTATTTCAGGTTAAATTGACCAAACACCGCTTATTTTTTGTGTTCCTTGTTCTGCCCAGCTTCGCACTCCCTCTAATGGGCTACTAAACCCCTCCCCTTTTTCCTTCCACGAGGTGCTTGCACCATATAAGAACATCCATGATTAATTGGTTCTTTACTTTGATGAGTCACGTTTGTAAATAAGTAAACCAATAATAGATTAATACAAAATTAGTTAAAAAAAACAACAAAAAAATAATAATACCAGAAACATTAAGATAAAAAAAAAAATTATGATTTTTAATTTTTTTTAATTTTCGTATTTTATTTCCAACTCAGTAACAACTATAGCATTGCAATACAACACCACCATCTAAAAAAAACTAGGGAGAAAAAGTGTGTTATTGAAAAGAAGTAGGAAGAAGCAAAAGCTTCAATTGTCCTGCACTGTAAAGAAATAAAGTAATACTAAATGACAAACGTTTACTTATTACTGTAATTCATTAGATACACCTGGGATCCAAAATGACAGCTGTATCAACAATTCTGCGTTTACAAAGATATTTGTTTTTTTATTGACAATGTTTTATTTAATTCATATGTTTATTATTGTGGTTGTAGTTTGCAGTGGTGACTAACTGCTCTGCATCATAAGTGACTGCCTTATTTTGCAACTTTAGGGGGTAAATATATTACAAATGTTTATAAAGTACTTGCTCTCATTAGATTATGTATCTGTCTACTTCATTAAATGGCTGGTGAGTGTGTTTTTACTCTGTGCATGCATATTTCCTCTTTAGGACAAGCATCAGTCAGCATTTCTGTGTCCAGCAGTCAAATCCAAGAGAATGTGGTATGACATTTTTCTTATATACAGTAAATTAGTTGTAAAACTCGTATAGTTAGTTGCTAATGCTTTTATTCTGCTTTCCTGCAGGATATTGGAACAGTATACCAAATATTTGCTGATGAAGTTTTGGGATCTGGACAATTTGGAGTCGTGTATGGAGGTATGGACCTTCAAATAAGCTTACATTCTATCATAATCTAGCTGCCTTTTTTGCTAAAAACATAGCACAAAAGTACATGTGTTAACAGGTACATATTATTGTTGTACATTTTCTCTACCAGGAAAGCACCGCAAGACTGGAAGGGACGTGGCTGTTAAAGTTATTGACAAGCTCCGCTTCCCGACTAAGCAGGAGAGCCAGCTGAGGAATGAGGTGGCCATATTACAGGTGCGTTTTATTACTAACTCTCCTTCCACTACCAGTGCTAGCTAAATAGTAATAAAGTAGCTTAAAAACTGAAAGTCAAATTTACTTACAACAGAACATGTAAACCATGTTAAATAGGGTGGCAGCTATCATACATTTATTATTTATCATTGTTATTTTGGTCGATTATTTGAGAAATCTGATAAAACACACTTTATAGCCTCAATGTGTCTTTTAGGGGAAAAACTAAAATTGCCCCCCCCAATTTTTTTTCTTCTAATAAATACTAAAAAGGATTATGTTTGCCGACACAGACCACGGCACACAGACCACCACTCTCATGTGTGCCCTATTGCAGCACCTGTGCAGAAACTATGTCCACGTCTTAAAAGTTCCAGGCACTCCATGTGGTACAGGTGTTATTAATATTTATCAGTTACACTTATTAAATGATTAATCAAAGCAATACAATATGAATTAAAGCTTTTTTTCTAATTGATTTCAAGTTGCTATTGTTAAATAACAATGCTGTCATTTTTTCCTCTACCACTGATGCTGTGTTGCACAAGCCTGACCAGCAGGTGGCGACAAAGTCCGACATCTCATCAAAATAGTGTTTATGAGCTTCTCAAGGGCCCTCTTCACCTTAAGCTCAACAGTAATTAACTTCCGCTTTATTGTGGAATCATTTCTGTCTTCCATGGCAAAATGTACATTCTCCTTCTGAAATATGTAAATCCTGGCTTGATGTCTCCCACACACTAATCATGTTCACTTTCAGAGTTTGCGCCACTTGGGCATTGTTAACTTGGAGTGTATGTTCGAGACCCCCGAGAAAGTGTTTGTTGTTATGGAGAAGCTCCACGGCGACATGCTCGAGATGATCCTCTCCAGCGAGAAAGGCCGACTGCCTGAGAGGCTCACCAAATTCCTCATCACTCAGGTTTGCATGCATGTCTGCACAGGAAGGATTGACCTTTAATATCTATTTATTAGGGCTGTCAAGTAATACTTTTTTTAATCACATTAATCACGCTCTTGAATTGTGATGAATTAATCACAGTTTATTACTCGCTTGCATAATTTAAATTTGCTTAAAAAAAACACCAATATTTGGACACAAATGCAATGTTGTTGTCAGAATGTAATCCAGGAACGTTTTTAAACATTTTACTTAACTGCAAGTCAATAATTTGCTCACAATTTGGTGACAGTAAGTATAGTACAAACCCCGTTTCCATATGAGTTGGGAAATTGTGTTAGATGTAAATATAAACGGAATACAATGATTTGCAAATCCTTTTCAACCCATATTCAATTGAATGCACTACAAAGACAAGATATTTGATGTTCAAACTCATAAACTTTGTTTTTTTTTGCAAATAATAATTAACTTAGAATTTCATGGCTGCAACACGTGCCAAAGTAGTTGGGAAAGGGCATGTTCACCACTGTGTTACATGGCCTTTCCTTTTAACGACACTCAGTAAATGTTTGGGAACTGAGGAGACACATTTTTTTAAGCTTCTCAGGTGGAATTCTTTCCCATTCTTGCTTGATGTACAGCTTAAGTTGTTCAACAGTCCGGGGGTCTCCGTTGTGGTATTTTAGGCTTCATTATGCGCCACACATTTTCAATGGGAGACAGGTCTGGACTACAGGCAGGCCAGTCTAGTACCCGCACTCTTTTACTATGAAGCCACATTGATGTAACATATACAGGTAAAAGCCAGTAAATTAGAATATTTTGAAAAACTTGATTTATTTCAGTAATTGCATTCAAAAGGTGTAACTTGTACATTATATTTATTCATTGCACACAGACTGATGCATTCAAATGTTTATTTCATTTAATTTTGATGATTTGAAGTGGCAACAAATGAAAATCCAAAATTCCATGTGTCACAAAATTAGAATATTACTTAAGGCTAATACAAAAAAGGGATTTTTAGAAATGTTGGCCAACTGAAAAGTATGAAAATGAAAAATATGAGCATGTACAATACTCAATACTTGGTTGGAGCTCCTTTTGCCTCAATTACTGCGTTAATGCGGCGTGGCATGGAGTCGATGAGTTTCTGGCACTGCTCAGGTGTTATGAGAGCCCAGGTTGCTCTGATAGTGGCCTTCAACTCTTCTGCGTTTTTGGGTCTGGCATTCTGCATCTTCCTTTTCACAATACCCCACAGATTTTCT